>NC_041384.1:280574446-280618114 GCF_002162155.2 Triticum dicoccoides | reverse complement strand
TCTCGTCCTTTTGTTATGTATGGATGTCGACCGATCTCCCTCAAGACATAGCTAGGTCTCTCCTTCTCAACACATATACGAGTCGTTCTACTTCTCTAGTTAGGCCTCTGCCTCCGACCTCCCCCCCCCCACACACACACCGATACATTGAGCGATCTAGTCATGTCTCCCTATCACACACAAACTAGCCATGTGCCCTCTGACGTTCCGGTAGGTCAGTCTCCCTATATCTTTGACTTGCTCACACACAATTTCGATGGCTCTCTTCACCGATCTCGCACCCACCCACTTGATCCTCTCTTCGATTCTATCGATATCTATGACCCCTCCCTCTCTTCTCGTGGATCGCCCCATCTATATATGATATAGATAGGCCTCTATTTCACACACATTTCATGTGTGGAATTTTTGTTTGAGATGTCATCGACACATATTCCCACAAATACATTCATGAAATCACCCCCAACAAAAAACACTCACAAATGCACATGCCATCTATCTTTGTATCTGTCTCACAAACACCCACGTAGGTGGGGTACGTGCACAAAGAGAAGAGGTGCACGCACGGTGCACATACTCCCGTCTCTTTCCCAACCACACCCGCGCGGTTACACGGTGGAGCTCATTTCTGTACGAAAAGGCAGCCCATGTGGTAATTTGACATGTGCACTAGTTGTCCACTTGATGGAGGATTGTCTACCACGGGTGAACAAACAAATTGCAACTTGATGTGTTATGTTAAAAAAGAGGCAAACCATGTGGGGCCTACCTTAGAGGCAAGGCTCTATACACTCGAGATGCTCTGTATGTATTACTTTTGATGTGTCCTGTCAACTCGCAGAATGAGGAGAAGCTTGCTTAGTACACCGTCTCCCCCGCCCACGGGCGCGGTGGCTCGCAGGACGAGGTGAAGCTTGCTTACTATGCCTTACGCCTGCTCCCTCGCCCACACGCACGGTGGCTCGCAGGACGAGAAGAAAATTTTACTACTCCCTCCGTTTACTCCTCGTCCCTACCTTGTTTAGCGAGATTATCATATTGTTTGGAATATATGTCCTTTAGTAGATTTCAATATGAAGTAGTACTCCAGTAGTACATACTCCAAACACTGATGTATATAGACGTATTTTAGAGTGTAGATTCACTCATTTTGCTCCGTATGTAGTCCATATTGAAATGGACGTAATAGTACACACTCTCCCTCGCGCCCTGACCCTCGCCCATGTGGTGGACGTGCAGCAATTCATTAGGTCTCACATAGCCAGAACGATATATATCATAGTACCATTATTGCTCGACTTCCCGAAGAGGCGAAGAGACAATCGCAAGGTTAATATTTTGGAGATGCCAAGCGCAAGGTTTATAGGAGAACGAGTAGTAGTAGTAGTACTAGTAGTACGTACCAGTGGTATGTACTGTACGAGGAAGAAGGCAACAAGATGTATGTTTTGCGTGGTAGTCTCTTCTTACAGGACGTGCTAGACCTAGTGGACCTCATTGTTGCAATGGGACTACTCCCTATCATAGATGGCACGATCCAGAGTGGTGGGCAGCGGGCATAATTCGGCGCTGTTACTATTAAATTCCCATCAAAAGGAATAGCCATCCTCTACACGTGCTCGTAATTAAAATGAGTAAATGAGACAAAATGAGAGAGAGACAAAGTAAAAAAATCACCTGCCTTAGATCTAGCCCTATTGTATCAGTGAATGATATTTCTACGTCGTGATTGACATGGCTATATTATTAACCATGCTACGGAGGTAGAAGCGGATTTTTATTTATTCACGGAAGTAGCATCGGATGGATATTCAACGAGGAGTGAAATGATGGCTGCTTCCTCGGTCAAACATAGAGAAAGGTCGGCCTCGTGATTTCACGGCTTATTAGTCATTATTACTGCCCATACTCTTTGCCCATATATAATAACTGCGTGGTAGTATAGTAGTGGGCTATACTTTTAATAACCATGGTCGAAGAGAAGAGGTGCATGAACCCACGCACGTAGTGTACTAGTAGTAGCACTCTTTGCGTCTTTAGCGTCTTCCCCAACCACACACGTGACACATTGGAGCTCATTTCTGTAAGATGATACAACCCACGTGATAATTTGACGCGTCTAGTAGTAGTTACTCACTTATAAATAATGGAGGGTCGGGAACCACACATGAACGGTGCCGCGTCATTTATAAATAAAGTTTTTTTCTTCAGTGGCATGTATGCAATATAAATAGGTTCATATAGAAAAGGAAACCGCTCCACCATATACATAGCTAGGATGAGCCTACACGGTTGCTTGGTGGGGTTGCTCTATTCATACTCTCTCGCACAAAATGACTGTGGCCACATCTCTAACATTCGGGCGGATCACGTCCACTGGGGGAAGGGGTGGATGCTTAGTGTACATGCGGTCGTTGTCACTCACGGAGAAAACCCACTGTCAGCTCGTCCTGGTAAGGTTGCCTTTGTCCCTTTCTCACTGCCGCGATGTGGGCACTTGCACATGCACACGCACACACAGGTTCATAGAATAGGAATATCCTGCGAGTGCGAAGCCACAAGAAGTGAGATACAACTGGAGTATGTACAAGAATCAAATATTCCCAAAATGTTTAGGCATCGTCCATTAACTACGCATCTCAATCCCCTCCTGGCCTAGCGAGCGTTGTTACTTAGGGAGAGTTTGGATCCTTAGCAAGAACAGTTTATAGCCTAGCCGGGCAAGGTTAGGCATTTGGAATTGTTAAAATATGTTAGCTTTTGTGGCCAGCTAGCTTGGGTGGGCTAGAAAAACCTTGCTAGCTCAAGAGAGCCAGATCGGCTTGCTTCCGACGGCAAACTTCGTGCACGGAAAAATCGGCGACCCAGTCATGACAATGATTTTCACGGGGGAAGGCTGGTAAGAAAAAGAACTAAACCGTTTGACCAGGCAAGGTTGGCAAAGCGAAAGCTGGCTACCTGGGCTAGCCATAGTGGGAGTAACTTAGGTACTAGTAACATAGCACATTCCGCGAAAAAATTGCTTATGTGGCATGGAGTTAATGAGGAAATAGATGCTTCTGGTAACATAATATGTTACTGTAACATAACACACGCCAAGGTAAAATGAGTCTATATCTCAATTAATGAAGACTTGCATGTTACCATCCATATGTTACTACCCACTATGAAGGTAGTAACATAGACTAGTAACATGCCCACTATGACCAGCCTAAGCAATGTAACCAAATGCTCCTTACTCTGCCTTGTTATCTCCCCCGGAAATCCAATGCATGGAGCGCAACTACGCGTTGATCAGTCAAGAAATCAAAGTTGGCTTTCATGCAAGTTAATACGTGACCCTGCATGGTAGCTAAAACGGTGTTGCGTTTAGAGACAGAAATCAGGGCTTTGATTGGAGGAAGGACCGGTCAAGTTTCTCCTCCTCCAATCTGCTTGCACCTTGGTCCCGCTAGACCTTCTAACGTGACTTACACCTAGACAGAGGGAGTAGTACAAGATATGGTGGCGCACTGACTTAGGTCGAATACAAGTGCCCAAAATTATTGGAAGAGATCAAAGTGTCAAACTAAATAATTAAAAGAGTAAAATGCATTGTTGGTCAATGAACTCATTGTATAAGTTCACGTTGGTCATTGTACTCAAGAATACGGTCTATATGGTCACTATATAAGTGATGAGGTGATTATATGGTCATTGCGAGATCGTATAGCTCTGTATTCATCCATTTTGACCACACAAACCTCCAATTGTGATTAACTAGTGGCAAATATAGTTTTCTACCTTTAGTAGCGGCACACGCATGTAGCGCGTAGCTTGCAGTGCATGCACATGCACTAGCACGGACTCAAGTCGCACGCTGGCCTCTATTGTCGCAAGTTCATGCAGTACATCGCATGTTGTCTGATGTTCCCGTTGTTGACCCTGCCACCTGAGGCCGTCAACCCGTTGCTCCACCCCTATGCCAAGTCCAAGCTCTCACTTCTTCTGGCGCAACGCATATGAACTCCATCTCCGTGAGATGACATGGCCATCAATGATGATTATGATGACCCCCACACTAGGTCACTCTACTCGCCTTGTGTGCACGATTTTCGTGCGGCTGACGAAGTACGACCCTGTGGCCTCAACTTCACCGTCGGTCGCCCATGTGTGTGTGTGTTGTGTGCTAACTAGTTTGTGTGTGCCCGCTGCGTGCTAGTGTGCGAGTGCATGCATGCATATTGTGTGCATGTTATAATAAGGATTCACTTAAAATAGTACGTGAGCGAACAGAGGAATCAATTGCACTATGTTCATGAGCAGTAGCGAGATGTGTGAGGTAAGATACACCACTGGCGCTTTTAGTTTTTCTTATTAATTTATTTGTTTCACCCTCTGACTGGTGGGACCCAACATACTACATGGAGAGAGGTAAGGTGACTAAGGCTGCATTATTTCTGTACTACAAACACTGCTTTAAATCCCAAAAGACCTTACCACCAATGCCACATGACACGATTATGATTTAAATCCTAATGACTCCCACGCAAAAAAACACATCATGCTTTTCACACGAATGCAGGAATGTATAAAAGTTCCTCTCGTTAATCATAACATGAGGGTGGTGTAGCTGGGTAGCCTGTTCGCTCATCAAACCTGAGGTCTCGGGTTCAATAACCGCACTTGAGCATAATTTTGTTTTTGTTCGACTTCTTTCTTCTACCCAATCACAGGTAGGCCCCACATGACAGAGACAAAAAGTTATCTGGGGCGGTGCCAGGAGGATTCTTTGACTGGTCAAAATGGATGGATACGGAGCTATACGATCTCGTAGTGACCGTACAATTACCTCATCACGTATATAGTGACCGTATTCTTGAGTAAAATGACCAAAGTGCACTTAGCAATTACTCTCAATACGCCCTAGTTTCTTAGCACCCGTTGTAACCCTTAGTATATACAGTGGCACACTGACTTAGGCCAAATACAAGTATCCAAAATATTTAAAATTGGAGGATGGTGCAGCCCACCTTTCCTATATTTTGACCATGTGTGATTCAGTTGTTGTTCACTTCGGAGGGTCGTGTACCACACGTGAACGTTAGTAAGCACGACTAGGAGGCGTGCACTATTAATTGCGAGTTGACTCCTTCGAGCGTTAAATTTTCTTCACGTATTAGCATTGCCCCTAGCATTTTTCTTCAGTACGTTAAATAAAGAGTTCTGTTTCGTGCACAATTTAAAATGATTTTTATGGAGAGAAAAATAAAACCACTCCATCTATATACGCTGCAGCCTCGGTCCTTGTTTTCTAGGGTTTGCACTCTTCACACTCTCTCTACTATATATATACACGCTGGAGCCTCAGCGCTTGTAGTTTCTCTCTTCACACTCTCTCACCCTCTCTAGATCTAAACAAGAATTCATTGGCCTCTCTCCCTCCCCCTCTCGCCCCTCACTACTGCTCAAAGAGCCGGCAGGATCCGTCCGCCAGGAAAGGAAGGAGGCTTAACGCTGTCGCCGTTGGCGAGGGAAGGAATCCACTACTGGCGCAGCTGTTCTCTTTCACCCAGCGGCGGCGTGGGAGGGCCTCCGACCTTGTAACACCCACAATGCGGCTATATCTCCCACATGTCGGGGCACAACTTAGAGGCATAGCCGCATGGTAGTTTTGTCGTAAGAGGGGTAATCTTCACACAATCCCATGTACTAAATAAGAAAGGGATAAAGAGTTGGCTTACCACCGCCACTTCACACAATACATAAATAATTCATACAACATCCAAATACACTCATAGACCGACTACGGTCAAACCAACAGAAAAGGAAGATATACCCCAAATGCTAGATCCCCGATCATCCCAACTGGGCTCCACTACTGATCAACTGGAAAAGACACAAAACAACGATCAAGATCTTCATCGAGCTCCCACTTGAGATCGGTTGCGCCACCTACACTGGTATCATCAGCAGCTGCAACTGTTTGGAAGTATCTGTGAGTCACGAGGAATCAACAATCTCACACCCGCGAGATCAAGACTATTTAAGCTTATGGGTAGGAAAGGGGTAATGGGGTGGAGCTGCAGCAAGCACTAAGCATATATGGTGGCTAACATACGCAAATAAGAGTGAGAAGAGAAACAACATAGCGGTCAAGAAGCTAGAAGTGATCAAGAAGTGATCCTGCAACTACTTACGCACAACCATAACACAAGAACCGTGTTCACTTCCCGGACTCCGCCGGAAAGAGACCATCATGGCTACACATGCAGTTGATGCATTTTAATTAAGTTAAGTGTCAAGTTCTCTACAACCGGACATTAACAAATTCCCATCTGCCACATAACCGCGGGCACGACTCTCGAAAGTTTATACCCTGCAGGGGTGTCCCAACTTAGCCCATCACAAGCTCTCACGGACAACGAAGGATATTCCTTCTCCCGGAAAGACCCAACCAGTCTCGGAATCCCGGTTACAAGACATTTCGACAATGGTTAAACAAGACTAGCAAAGCCGCCTGATGTGCCAACAATCCCGATAGGAGTCGCATGTATCTCATTCTCAGGGCACACCGGATAGGTCAAGCTACGAGTAAAACCGGCCCTCAGGTTGCCCCGAGGTGGCCCCGCAGGTTGCCCAGTTCGGACCAACACTTAGAGAAGCACTGGCCCGGGGGGGTTAAAATAAAGATGACCCTCGGGTTGTCCAACCCAAGGGAAGGGTAATAGGTTGTTAGGCAATTGTAAAACCAAGGTTGGACCTTGCTGGAGGAATTTTATTGAAAACGAATTGTCAAGGGGTTCCCATAACACCCAACCGCGTAAGGAACGCAAAATCAAGGAACATAACACCGGTATGACGGAAACTAGGGCGGCAAGAGTGGAACAAAACACCAGGCATAAGGCCGAGCCTTCCGCCCTTTACCAAGTATATAGATGCACTAATTAAATAAGAGATATTGTGATATCCCAAGATATCCATGTTCCGTCATGGAACAAACTTCAGCTTCACCTACAACTAACAACGCTATAAGAGGGGCTGAGCAAAAGCGGTAACTTAGCCAAACAACAGTTTGCTAGGAAGGAGGGTTAGAGGCTTGACATCGCAATATGGGAGGCATGATATAACAAGTGGTAGGTAGCGCGACATAATGATAGAGAAAACAACTAGAAGCAAAGATAGAAGTGATTTCAAGGGTATGGTCATCTTGCCTGAGATCCCGCAAGGAAGAAGAACGAGTCCATGAAAAAAACAAACGGACGTAGTCAAACGAATCCTCACAACTCCGGATCAGAATCAAAGCTAACGAGAGAAACAACCCGGAAAGAAGCAAGCAATATAGTAAACAACCATCACATGAACATGGCACGATGCACAATCAAGCATGATGCATGTCCGGTTTAAAGGGGCATGGCATGGCAAAGTGCAACAAACAATACTACAAATTAAGTGGAGTTCAATATGCAACGAGTTGCGTGTTGACGAAACACCACATGACTTATTTAGTTCTCTCTCGGTTATGTACCCAACAATACTAAATGTTGTTAAACATGGCAAGAGGTGAATCATATGAAAACTACACATTTAAGCAAGTTTAAATGAGGCCGGAACGACAAGCAACAAGTCAGGAAAATTCCTCATATGCAAGATGAATTTGGTATTGTTCTTCCCAAAACCATATTTTAGAGTTGTTAAACATGAAAGATGAGTGCACCATGTTAAACTTGGCATTTTTATACCCCATTTACATATAAAGTTTATTAAATTTGGAGCTACGTTTATTTAGTTATGAAATAAAGCATTTTTACATGGCATTAGAGAAAAATTAATCAAACCGCATTTTAAACGTTTTAAACATGCATGAAAGTTGGATATTGTGAAACTAGATGAAATTATAGTCATTTTACATATATAAATTATTTACATGCGACGCACGGTTTGTGAGTTTCTATATGAATGAAGTTTGAGGGCTTTTTTTAAAAACAGACGTTCACTGGATAATGCTAAATTTGCAGATCTGAAAAAAATACTACACTCGGCCGAATCTGCTGGCCCAACAGCAGGAAAAAAACAGAGGGGCGTCGACGGGGTGGACTCACCATGGGCCAAGCCCAGGCGGTGGAGAGGTAGGCCGGGGTGGACTGGGCCGGCTCGCATGTTGGGCTGGCAGAGGCAAGGTGGAGCGCGCTGGGCCTAGCGAGGAGGAAGACATGGTCAATGCTCGAGGCGTTCGTCGTCTCATGACGAACAGGAGGCAGTCGAGGCAGGGGGCCATGGGCGCAGGAACTTGGCGCTGGCCTCGTCCTCGAATCAGAGGAAGCAGGTGCGCGACGGCGCCGGGGACAACAAGGAGGTGTGCTCTGGCCGGTGGGTCGAGGGACTTGGCCGGCGGCGCGGCTTGGAGCAGATTTGGCGCGGGGATGAAGCTGCAGCGGCGCATCATGGGCTCCATGGAGGGTAGTGGCTGACGCTATTGCCTGAAGAAAGAAAATGCAGAAGTGGATTTAGAGAGGAAACACGGGGAGGAAAGGAAAGAGATATGGCGGGTAATCGAGAAAGGCGACTCATCTGCTCGGTTTCGACGGTGACGGTTGGCCGGAAGGAGGCGGAGATGAAGGGACACGGGGCCATGGGAGGAGCTCTTACTATTCCCTCTCGAGAAGCTCGAGGTTTGCAGGGACGAAGATGACCGCAGCTTGAGGCGCGTGCAGACGACGGGGATGGGGCCGAGACGGCGGGATCCGGGGAAGCTCCAGCAGGAGGCATGCTTGAGGCTAAGGAGTTCAGGTGGCTGCGGCTAGACGGGTGTATCGAGCCGAGGTCGGGTGATGGTTGGGTGGATGAGGAAGGAGGAGGCTTTGGCTTTGCAGTGGTTGGGCGGCAGCGCAAATCGAGGGAGATGGTCGGAGCGAGGTGATTGGCCTAGTGGAGAAAAACAAGGAGGGTGGAAACGGCGCTGGTTGGGCAGGTGGATCGGGAGGAGATCCCGAGGAAGAGCGGTCAGTGGGTGGCTACGGCCGCGGCTAGGGTAGGATCCCTAGAAATTATGTGGTTTGTTTAGATATATATAGTAGGTGGCTTTGACTTAGGGGTATATCATCCCTCCGATCGTAACCGGACGGGCAAGATAAATAGGCTAGGGAGCCCAATTAAGAAAACGAAGATGTTTTACAGATGTTAGTGGATGATCCGAATGCAACGGTGATGACTGAGTGGTTCGGGTTCGGGGCAGTTTCGGACACGCGCGAGGGTTCAATGCACTGTGCAAAGAGGGGTTAGGCGAACGAGGTCAAGTGTGTTGTTGGTCTGAGAAGAAAGAGGAGGAATGCAACCCGGCAACCGTTTCCGGAGACCGAAAACGTCCGACGTTATACCGGCTATAATGCCGCTATAGTTAACCATTGGGGCCTCAAACAAACTCCGAATGCGATGAAATTTGGCAGGTGACCTACTAACAACATAACAACACCACAAGCCAACTTTCACCCCAATCCGAGAACATTTTCCGGCCACTTATAAAATACTATTTCGGAGGTGCCGCGGGCGCGTGCAAGTGTGTCTGGGCTCAGAACGGACAACAGAAAGAACTAGGGAAACCCGGACAGATGCAAGTTTCAAAAACATACAAATGCAATGCAGATGATGACATGGCAAGATGCAACATGCAAGCGAATGACAAGGCAACAACACGAATAACTAGAAGACACCTGGCGCAATGGTCTCGGGGCGTTACAACACTCCACCACTACAAGAGGATCTCGTCCCAAGATCTCAGGATGGCACCGGAGGAAACGGAAGAGGAAGGGAAGAGGTAAGACTAAGTTGCTTCTTTGACAAATGAGTGAAACCAAAGAACCTTGCAAGGTTGAACAAATTGAAAGAAATAATATAACGAAGATGAACGAAGTTGAAAACACTCCGTTAGAAAAGAGGAACAAGGAACATTACTAGAACCTTGTAGGTTGAAAGACATAAGAAAAAAGGGTTGCAATGGACAAAAAGTACATTCAAGCACTCCGGTAGAAATGATATGTACAAGGAACGATAAAGATCAATTATGACAACACTTCGGTCAAAACAAGATAGAGAAGGAATAAGAATGATATAATTTGGACAGCACTCCGGTCGAGAAGGGAGACAAAACTTGACAGAATGGGAAGAACTTGAAAAGAGGGCACGCCACTCCGGTTGGAAATGGATAAGCATGAAAAGAACACAGTCCTCACAATCCGAGATGATGAGTGAAGAGAGCAACATCACAATGCCTCCGGAAGGAAGAATAGAAGATATATCATTGGAATCACAGAATGGAGAAGAAAAAGCCAGCTTCTACCACAATTGAGCTTGGAAAGCACCCTTCCAAGAAGGTTAATATGGAGTTGCTAGAAAATGAACAATGAAAAGAATAAACTTGTTGTGGGCTTATGGAAAACACGTCGATATCTCGAGGTGAAATTCTGCCACTAACAAAAAACAATAGATTAGATTGATATGAGCAAGGAGACGAGAAACTCATTTCACCGGGAGGATAAATGTAGAACTTGGGTCCTTTATGAGCACCATAAATAGCAACAATCCCTAGGGAAAGCTTTAGGTGAAATATAACCCAATATAACTCCAACAAAAAGATTGATTAGTTGAAAACATCTCTTTAACGAAGCAAAAATGATGGATTTAGAATATCTCCTTCTTGGTATTTGAGAATTATGAAGGGAAATTATCAAGAATGACATAACACCACCTCACAAGATAAGAGAGAAAGAATTGAACTTCGGAATGCAAGATGAAGAATGCTTGAACTTCTCAAAGAAAGACATGTGTCGAACAGCATGTTTATTTCAGAGTATAGCTTGGCGGATCTTAACTTCAAGAGAAATCTTGAAGAACAATTGGAGAATGAAAAGAATCCTTGACGAAGCACCATGTAGAGCCTCCATGAAGAACTCCGGTAATAAAAGGATGATAAAAAGAAAGAGAAGTTGAAAACACAAGGTGAAAACCTTGCGATGATTTAGATGGAGCTTTGCGACGGGATAAAGCGAAAAACTTGGAACTCCAGAAAATAAAAGATGAAGAGCTTGGAAGAAGAAGGAATTAATTCATCTCAAGGAAATAAGAATAAGAATTATGTTATGCACATCCTCCACCAATTAAATTGATGGTACACAATGGATTTGACATACTACTCACTCTCATTGGAAAGGATAAAGGAGAGATATAGCATAATCTTGGTAAGGTCTTCAATGAACCACCAGTAGGACATGAAAAGAACAAATGAATTGATATGCTAACAAGAGGAAAGGAATCTTGAATGAACCACCGTAAGAATTAAAAATGAAAGTAGCAAGGCACAATTCAACGAAAAGAATTAGAAAATAAGACGAAGATACTTGAGTGAATTTAGTTCCATGAGAACGAAGAGATCACAAACTGATTAGAGAGTACTTGAATAATGCACCGGAAGAAATTGAATATGAATGAAGAAATAACAATTTAGGAGAATTGGTGAACAAGAGATGAATGTAGAGGATGATTAAATTTTGGAATGATGGCCTTTGGATGATCAAGAAACGAAAACAACTCATGAAATGCTCCGGATGGGTATGAAAAAAAATTATCACAATTGAAAACAATTATGAGGATGGCATCAAGCTAGAACCATGAATCTTAGGAAGAACGGGTAAGGATTTAAGAGGAACTCTTCTTCAGTCTTCAAATGCAGAGAATGACGATGAGAAACAACACCACGAATTGTTGAGATACTCCAGGAGAATTAAAAACAAGGAGGTTGAGCCAACAATGAAATTAATTTGGAAGATCTTGGAGAAATACATTTGACTAATGAAATTCATTCTTACGTCAAACTTCGAAAGGATTTGGGAATAGCTCCGGATAAATTAGAAGAGTCAGGTAAGATCCGGGGAAAAACCTGTGGGTTAGGGCTCACTCAAAAGAAACACTGTTGAACGAATTTGAAGAGAGATTGCACCAGTAGATTTAAATGGCTTGAATGAGGTGATAACCTCAAAAGAACTTCAGAGAATTGAGAATGTAAACTTGAATCTTCTCAGATATCTTCAGCAGTCCGGAACAATTGAATAGCAAGCGGGGAATGATTATGAGGTGCACAGGCATGGAAACGCATTTTAAACGAGGAAAAGGATATGATCAACAACGCTTGAATTGAATCCACCGGAGAAGAAAACAAGTGAAGAGTGACTAACTTGAAGCTCCCTTAGCATCTTCATAAGAAACACCGGGTAAAACATTGAACGAAAAGGCTGAAGAGAATTCTCACAAATAAAAGGACACATGATTAAGAAATCTGAATCCTTGAAGAAAAGGGTGGGAGGGCAGGAAAAACAAAGACAACTTGGACAGATGGAATGGATACCATTGGGAAAACTTTGAATTGATCTCGCGAATGGGAAAAAAAGATAGGATCATCTTAAAGAGAATCGGACCGGTTGGGAAGAATTGACATGACAATCTTGATGATCACGAAGGATTAGCATCCACATAGAAATATGAGAACACCGCTTAAGGAAGGTATGGAATCAACACTTGACATTGAAGCAACTCTAATACCACAACTCAAAAGAAAACAAAGGATTGGCTTGCAGAATAAGCCAGAACAAACATATGATAGAGATTTCATCCGAAGTTTTCATGGTGGGGCCCCCACGGGCTCAGTCGTATAGCACCATCATGTACAAGGCAGTGCACATGACATACGAAACGTCCCCGAGTCAGCATAGCCAAGGACTCTTTAAGACACAACGAGACCACTTTAAAACCAACCGTGGATAGGTGGAACACTAGACGTCGAACCCCAATCTCATATCATGCATTTGTAGGAAAGATATCCTAGGAGCTACTTGAATTCCCACTTATAAACTCCCGAAACTTTCTGGTTATGCAATCAGGTGTTGGGGAGCAATATATCTCACCCAATTCTAAAGATCCCTACATCCAGCTGTATTCATCCTTCAACACATAACCAAGAAACCTTCGGAAATCGTGTACCTCAACCTTCGAAAAGCATCTGTTATACAAGTTATGGCAATACTCCCGAACTCCCGCCCCAGTTGTCACAACCCTAGCTTTACCCTGGCCTTGGACTAGTTTGGTTGCTGCATCATGTTTAAATTCAATTGAAATTTGAATTGAGGAATTTTCCAAGCCTCAGAAAACCTCTAAAAATAACCAACATTTAAATCTCATCAAATGAGTCCAAGAAAATGTTCCTGTTATTCTGTGAAAATATTGGCATGAGGTGAAATTCAAACCAATATTTTGGGAGTCATAGAAATAATTTATTTGGGCCTTTGATTTAAATCAATAATATATTTGGGTTGGAATTATTTCTGTTATATTAGAAATAATGTCCAAATAATCCCAAACTGAAATGTTTCATGTTGGGTTTATTCCATATAGTGAGCATGGGCAGTTTGGTGATTTTTGGAAGTGTCTAAGTATTTTTAATAAAGCCAAAAAGTTGCAGAATAATAGAAAACAGGAAATATAAAAAAAAGAGGAACCTTACCGTGCAGCCCACCACTGTAGTGGCCTACTGGCCAAAGCCAGCCCGGCCCACCAGGGGCAGCACTGTCTTCTTCCTCCTGCCAGGAGGAGAATCAGCTGCGTGCCCGACGGCCGGCGAGCCGCGCTGGCTCCTCCGTGCCTGCGTGCCCCCCCCCCCTTGACTGCCTGGTCGCCACCACGCACACCCCCCGACCCCCTCGTCCTCTCCCCTCTCTCCCTGGACCTCTTTCCCCTCCTATGTCTCCCTCTCCCTCTCTTCCCGAGCGCACCAGAGGGCGCCACCGTGCTCTACCATGGCCACTGGCCACCCCACGTCTTGCCGACGCGCCAAAAAGGCCCGCCTCGTTTTCCTCTTCCTCCTCACCAACGCGGAGGGCGCCGGAAGCCCTGTGATGTCGCCAACGTCATCTTCTTCCTTGCCGGTCGCCGGAGATCCTCCTTGCCGCCCCGATTGCTCCGGACCGTCTCCGAGCTCGCTGACCTCCCCGTACGACTCGCCGTGAGCCTCCGACCCTGCCATCCCTCTCTTCTTCCCCTTAGGTCTCCGTAGCCACTAGACCGCCTACGCCCGAACCCGCCACCCGACGCGTCCAACACACTCACCGCATCGTGTAGATCACGTAGGAGCTGGCCCTGTTCTTCCAGAGCCACCGCAACGACGAGTTCGGCCTCGCCCGAACTCCGGCAGCTGCAAGGCTCGTCGCCGGCGTCGATTCCGACCGTCCCAGGCCCGACAACCACCAAATGAAAATTATCAGAAAAATCCAATCTATCCATTTATACTACTTTCATGCATGTTCAAGCAACTTATACCCACTGTATAAGTGAAAACATGATAATGGCATTTTAAATGCTAAATATGGAGTTTGCATATGAACCCTTGGTCCATATGGACTTCATTTAAATTGTTGCTAGATGCATTAGTGCAAAACACATTCATATTGCCATGTCATAGCATGCATCATATTGTTGCATATCGTCATGTGATGATTGAGTTCTTTCTCAGTTGCCGGTGTTTGTCCCCTCTCGATAGACGTTGTACCGACGCTGTGATCGTTGACACTGATGAAGACCCAATGATATCTTCAGAAGTGCCAGGCAAGCAAAACCCCCTTGTTCATTCTGATACAAACCACTCTCTCGCTCCTGCTCTCTTTTACTGCATTAGGACAACAACGATTCAACTGTTACATGTTACGGTAGTTGAACCACTTTCCTCTACATGACCTGTCATTGCAACAGTAAATAGATGAAACCCACTAGCATGAGTAGGAGTTGTTTGAGCCCTGGTGTGCCTACTCATTCATGCTTGTTTGTCATGCCTGCTATTGCATAGAGTTGTGCCAGGTCTGATTCATCGGGAATGAATCGGAGGTGTGTGAACATGTCCTACTGCGTGTGAGCTAAGTGTGTGAACACGTTTCGGTAAAGGTAGCGGTGAGAGGCCATGTAGGAGTACATGGTGGGTTGTCTCATTGAAACCGTCCTCAGGAACTGAGTTCTGTGTCTGTGATCCATGAACAACTACTACCACTCATTGGGATCCTTAATTGACCCTCTCGGCTTCTTAATCACCCTAGTACTCTGTCCAGGAGTTGCAACTAGTTTCTGGTGTTTGTAGGTTATGTGTTGGCAGCCGTGCATAGCACTGACCCCAGGGGTGGGCTATGTTGCGGTAGATACACCGTGGCACGGTGTACCGGGCGCCCGTTTGGTGTCTCGGGAACCCTGTTCACATCGTTCGGGGACGTATGTGGAAACCTCGGCCGGACTCCCTGCGGATGGAACCTGGATAGGCGATAAACCTGGACTAGAGACTTAAGTGTTTAGGTAGGCCGTGGCTGACACCCTCGTTGGGCTTCCGCTTGAAGGTTGTCGAGTACATGTCGTGTAAACGATGGTAAGTGGTGGGAGCATGTGTGAAGAAGTACACCCCTGTAGGGTTATCATTATCTATTAGAATAGCCGGATTCCTCGGATATGGAAACTTGGACCACTTGCATAGTTCATAGACAAGTGAAAGTGGATACTCTAAAACTCGCAAGATAAGTGTGAGTGCTATGGATGGCCTTCTCGTTGGGAGACGGGAGCGGATCCATAGTGGTGTATTGAATGGTGAATATGTGGACTCGTGTGCGCCACCTCAAAAGAGTTGCTTGCAGTCACAGTTTAGGTTAGCCACTGAGTCAAAGCTGGCTTGCTGCAGTTAAACTCCACCACCCCCCTTGTTGATACCGATGCATATGTAGCTAGTTCTGATGTAAGTCTTGCTGAGTACCTTTGTACTCACGTTTGCTTAATTTATGTTTTGCAGAGAGAGACTTCAGTGTCGCTAGTAGTTCCGCGTGGACTTCGACGTTTAGCTTGATACCTCAGCTACGATTTTGTGCCCTCGGCAGGATCTGGTAGATAGTCAAGCTTCTTACCTTTTTTCCATTTGTAGATGTCTGAACTCAGACATGTTAAGGTTCCGCATGTGCTTGATTTGTATGCTGTGATTGTTGGGTCATGAGACCCATGTTTGTAATATCTCGCTCCTAGGAGCCTCAGGAATAAATACTTGAGTTGTAGAGTTATGTTGTGATGCCATGTTGTATTTACACATATCGAGCATATTGTGTGTATGATTGAAATGCTTGGTATGTGTGGGATCCGACAATCTAGTTGTTTATCCTTGGCAGCCTCTCTTATGGGGAAATGTAGCCTAGTGCTTCCATGAGCCATAGTAGTCTGCTACAGCCCGGTTCACCGGAGTCCTGCTAGCCCAGCACTACTGCTCAGGACACTTGACTGGCCGGCATGTGTTTCACTTTGTTCCTGTGTCTGTCCCTTTGGGTAAATGTCACGCGGTGACATCGGGAGTCCTGCCTAGCCTGCTGCAGCCCGGGTTCTCGGAGTCCTGTTAGCCCAGAGCTACAGCCCGGATTCACACGCTGCTAACCGACATGCTCGTAGTGATTCATGTATGCCTGTCCCCATAGGTTGGTGCCGCTTTGGGTTCACGACTAGCCATGTCGGCTCGGGTTCTCTGTCATATGGATGCTAGCGACACTATCATATATGTGAGCCAAAAGGCGCAAACGGTCCCGGGCCATGGTAAGGCGACACCCGTGGGGATACCGTGCGTGAGGCCGCAAAGTGATATCAGGTGTTACCGGCTAGATCGATGTGACTTGGAATCGGGGTCCTGACACCAGTACTGGGTGGCTTCGAGGTTATCTCACTAACAAGTGCATAAAAGAGATTTTCGATGTCGGCAAACTCAGGTATTCCAGAACCGCAATGATAAAATTGTGACGACAACACCTCGGAGCTCAACTCCCCGGGACACTGCCACAACCCCTAAATGTTAGGAGGCACCAAGAACAATGTTCTCGTCACAAGACTATCGGAACGATTCCAAGATACCCACGTGATCCTAATTTTTTTTTGTCAAATTTGAGGAGGGAAAAGTCAAAACTTCTACATCAGGAGGCCCCACCAGAGCGACGAAGGGATTGAGGAGTAAAAGAATCCTACTCTCCAATATATATAATCCTACGTGATACTTGAATTCCCATATTGTATCATGTGTCTGTTGGAAACATATCCTATGTGATACTTGAATTCCCACTTATAAACTCCCGAAACTTTCTGGTTAGGCAATCAGGTGTTGGGGATACAGGGGAAGCATAATATCTCACCCAAACTAACAATCCTTACATCCAGTTGTATCCATCCTTCAACACATAACCAAGAAACCTTCGGAAATCATGTACCTCAACCTTCAAAAAGCATTCGTTATACAAGTTATGCCAATACTCCTGAAGTCCCTCCCCAGTACTGGGTGGCGTCGAGGTTATCTCACCAACAACTACATAAAAGAGATTTTCGATGTCGGCGAACTCAGGTATTCCAGAACTGCAACGATAAAATTATGACGACAACACCTCGAAGCTCAACTCCCCGGGACACGGCCATAACCCCTAAATGTTAGGAGGCACCAAGAACAATGCTCTCGTCACAAGACTATCGAAAAGATTCCAAGATACCCACATGATCCTAAAAAAATTTGTGAAATTTGAGGAGAGAAAAGTCAAAACTTCTACGTCAGGAGGCCTCACCAGAGCGACGAAGGGACTAAGGAGTAAAAAATAATCCTACTCTCCGATATATATAATCCTAAGACTCAAAATATTTTGTTCTAGACTCAACAACGTCAGCGATTCAATCAAGCAGGGGGCTCCTAAGTCGGGGATGGCTCTGATTACCAACTTGTAACATCCACAATGCGGCTATATCTCCCACGTGTCGGGGCACGACTTAGAGGCATAGCCTCATGGTAGTTTTGTCGCAAGCGGGGTAATCTTCACACAATCCCATGTACTGAATAAGAAAGGGATAAAGAGTTGGCTTAAAATCGCCACTTCACACAATACATAAATAATTCATACAACATCCAAATACACTCATAGACCGACTACGGTCAAATCCAACAGAGAAGGAAGATAAACCCCAAATGCTAGATCGCCAATCGTCCCAACTGGGCTCCACTACTGATCAACTGGAAAAGACACAAAACAAAGATCAAGATCTTCATCGAGATCCCACATGAGCTCGGTTGCGCCACCTGCACTGGTATCATTGGCAACTGCAACTCTTTGGAAGTATCTGTGAGTCACGAGGACTCGGCAATCTCACACCCACGATATCAAGACTATTTAAGCTTATGGGTAGGAAAGGGATAATGGGGTGGAGCTGCAGCAAGCACTAAGCATATATGGTGGCTAACATATGCAACTAAGAGCGAGAAGAGAAGCAACGTAGCGGTCGAGAAGCTAGAAGTGATCAAGAACTGATCCTACAACTACTTAGGCACAACCATAACACAAGAACCGTGTTCACTTCCCGAACTCCGTCGGAAAGAGACAATCATAGATACACACGCGGTTGATGCATTTTAATTAAGTTAAGTGTCAAGTTCTCTACAACCGGACATTAACAAATTCCCATCTGCCACATAACCATGGGCACGGCTCTCAAAAATTTATACCCTACAGGGGTGTCCCAACTTAGCCGATCACAAGCTCTCACGGTCAACGAAGGATATTCCTTCTCTAGGAAAGACCCGATCAGTCACGGAATCCCGGTTACAAGACATTTAGACAATGGTGAAATAAGACCAGCAAAGCCGCCTGATGTGCCAACAATCCTGATAAGAGTCGCACGTATCTCGTTCTCAGGGCACACCAGGTAGGTCAAGATATGAGTAAAACCAGCCCTCAGGTTGCCCCGAGGTGGCCCCACAGGTTGCCCGGTTTGGACCAACACTTAGAGAAGCACTAGCTCGGGGGGGTTAAAATAAAGATGACCCTCGGGTTGGACGACCCGAGGGAAGCTTAATAGGTTGTGAGGCAAATGTAAAACCAAGGTTGGGCCTTGCTGGAGGAGTTTTATTCAAAGCGAACTATCAAGGGGTTCCCATAACACCCAACCGTGTAAGGAACGCAAAATCAAGGAACATAACACCGGTATGATAGAAACTAGGGCGACAAGAGTGGAACAAAACACCAGGCATAAGGCTGAGCCTTCCACCCTTTACCAAGTATATAGATGCATTAATTAAATAAGAGATATTGTGATATCCCAACATATCCATGTTCCAACATGGAACAATCATCTGCTTCACCTGCAACTAACAACGCTATAAGAGGGGCTGAGCAAAAGTGGTAACTTAGCCAAACAACGGTTTGCTAGGAAGGAAGGCTAGAGGCTTGACATGGCAATATGGGAGGCATGATATAACAAGTCGTAGGTAGCGCGACATAATGATAGAGCGAACAACTAGCAAGCAAAGATAGAAGTGATTTCGAGGGTATGATCATCCTGCCTAAGATCCCGCAAGGAAGAAGAACGAGTCCATGAAGTAGACAAACGGACGTAGTCAAACGAATCTTCACAACTCCGGAACGGAACTGAAGCTGACGAGAGAAGCAACCCAGAAAGAAGCAAGCAATATAGTAGACAACCATCACATGAACATGGCATGACGCACAATCAAGCATGATGCATGTCCGATTTAAAGAGGCATGGCATGGCAAAGTGCAACAAACAATACTACAAATTAAGTGAAGTTCAATATGCAACGAGTTGCATATTGATGAAACACCACATGTTTTATTTAGTTCTCTCTCGGTTATGTACCCAACAATATTAAATGTTGTTAAACATGGCAAGAGGTGAAGCATATGAAAACTACACATTTAAGCAAGTTTAAATGAGGCCAAAACAACAAGCAACAAGTCCGGAAAAATCCTCATATGCATATTATGAATTTGGTACTGTTCTACCCTAAACCATATTTTAGAGTTTTTAAACATGCAAGATGAGTGCACCATGTTAAACTAGACATTTTTCTACCCCATTTACATATAAAGTTTATTAAATTTGGAGCTACGGTTATTTAGTTATGAAATAAAGCATTTTAACATGGCATTAGAGAAAAATAAATCAAACAAGATTTTGACGTTTTAAACATGCATGAAAGTTGGATGTTATGAAACTAGATGGAATTCTTGTCATTTTACATATATAAATTATTTACATGCGATGCATGTTTTGTGAGTTACTATATGTATGAAGTTTGAGGGCTTTTCTAAAAAATAGATGTTCACTAGATAATGCTAAATTCGAAGATCTGGAAAAAAATTACTACACTGGGCCGAATCTGCTGGCCAAACAGCAGGAAAAAAATAGAGGGGCATCGGCGGGGTGGCCTCACCATGGGCCAAGCCTAGGCAGTGGAGAGGTAGGCCGGGGTAGACTGGGCCGGCTCGCATGTTGGGCTGGCAGAGGCAAGGCGGAGCGCATTGGGCTTAGCAAGGAGGAAGACGCGGTCAACGCTCGAGGCGTTCGTCGTCTCCTGATGAACAGGAGGCGGTCGAGGTAGGGGGCCGCGGGGGCATGAACTTGGCGCTGGCCTCGTCCTCGAAGTAGAGGAAGCAGGTGCGCGACGGCACCAGGGATAGCAAGGAGGTGGGCTCTGGTCGGTGTGTCGAGGGACTTGGCCGGCGGTGTCGTGGATCTAAGACTGACAGTAGAATGGGGGGTAAGTATGAGGAGGCAAGATCTTAGCTATGGAGGAGTTGTACGCACGAGTTTACGAGTTCAGGCCCTTCTCGGAGGAAGTAAGAGCCCTACGTCTCGGAGCCCAGAGGCGGTCGACTGAATATATGTGTGTGAATTACAGAAACTGTGAACCCCTGTCCCAGAGGAGGGGGTGGCATATATAGAGAGCGCCAGGACCCCAGCTCCCCTCCGTTACACATGATTCAATGTTCATAAAGGAAGGCATTACTGGTAACGTCTACAGTAAAGCATCATAAATTCTCATAATGCTATGGTTTTAAGTCCTGACCATTGCAGAGTGGAGGGTTCCTCATCTTCTGGTGGTCGAGTGTCTTCAAAGTGGTCGAGTGAGTGCATCTCCATGGTCGAGTGGTTGATGGTTTCTCTTTGACTGTTTCTGATTCTTTGTAGAGATGTCCTTGGGGAGGGGAGGTTGGACAGGTCCATGACCCTACCCTAGGTACATAGCTTCATCACTAGCCCCCGAATGGATCATGGTTTGAGTGAGGAAGGGGTTGAGAACACTTTCGACCCACTCTTTGTGCTATGAATATGCCTTGTCTGGAACAATGAGTTGAGGTGACGGAGTCGACTCCTTTCTCAATCGCCTTGGTCAATTCTTGGTTGTTGTCGAGTGAACTTTCACGGTAAAATTCTGAATGATGATGTAGAGGGTGTTTGTCTTCAATCTGACAGGTTGTTCTGCTCTCCGCGGATCTCGCGGGATTCGAATTTTGGGAAGTGCGCCAGACGGGCGGAACCGAAGTTATCGGAGCGGATTGGGCAAGTCTCCTCGATCCCCGCGCCACCTTTTTCGCCACGTACTATGCGCGCGACTGTTGTGGGATTTGTTTAGATCGCTTGGGTCCACCAGTTAGCCACTCAGTGAAAGGCCTTATAAAAGGTCTCGGACCAGGCCTCTGCTCCGCGTGCTCCCATTCTCTCTTCTCTTTCCCCCGATCTCTCCGCCACTCTCGCTTCTGCTTCGTCGCCGAACATCTGTTCGAGCTTGACTCGTCACCATGGGGAAGGAGAAGACGGCGGCGCTGGAATGCACAAAGAAGGCAACCGCGAAGGCGAAGGGCAAGCGGACCAGCCGGGGCGGATCCTCGTCGAGGTCCGGCCTGCCGGCGGGCTGGATCCAGGGCGACTGGATCCGCTCGGCAATCACGCAGGACGACCTCGAAGACCTGGTGGAGGGGGGATTGATCCCTCACAAGTCGGCTCGGCTCCCGGGGGACGAAACCGAGCCGCAGCCTAGGGAGGGTGAGTGTGTCCTCCTCGCAACCCACATAGATTGCGGATTCTCACTGCCTCCCCACCCTTTCTTCCGGGGTTTTTTGAACTTCTTTGGGGCTCAACTCCACCATTTCACTCCGAACACCATAGTCTATCTGGCCGCTTTCGTGTCCATGTGAGAAAACTTCTTGGGCCCTCGACCGCACTGGGGGCTTTTCAAACACATCTTCACTTGCCATTCCCAATCGGTCAAAAAGGCCAAGTCGAGTGATGAGAGGACGCGGGTGATCCAGATGTGCGGTGGTCTGGGGATCCAGATGAGGAGCAAGAGTACTTTCCCAGCCATGATCCTTCCTGACTCGGTCCGGGGCTGGCAGTCGACTTGGTTTTACTGCAAGGATTAGCCAACCCCTGGCCAGTCGACTGGACTTCCTCCTTTTTCCTTGGCTCGAGTGGAGAAGCCTGCTCCCCTGAAGGTAGTTCTAGAAGAGAAGGTGCAGGTCAAGGAGCTGGTTGAACGGGTCGTCCAGCTTGTCCGCGACGGAGTGACCGGGATGGATCTGCTGGAGGTCTTTCTCGGTCGACGCATCCAACCTCTTCAGGCGCGCGATCATCCTATGTGGGTGTACTCCGGGCTCGAGGATACCACTCGGATCCACCCGGAGGAGGTTAGCGAGGATATCTTGGAGAACTGGTTGAGGGGAATCACTGGCAACAAAGACAACCCTCGGGGATCCAGGAGACTGTTGGAAATATGCCCTAGAGGCAATAATAAAATGATTATTATATTTCCTTGTTCATGATAATTGTCTATTGTTCATGCTTTAATTGTATTATCCGGAAATCGTAATACATGTGTGAGTACATAGACCACAATGTGTCCCTAGTGAGCCTCTAGTTGACTAGCTCGTTGATCAACAGATAGTCATGGTTTCCTAGCTATGGACATGGGGATGTCATTGATAACGGGATCACATCATTAGGAGAATGATGTGATGGACAAGACCCAATCCTAAACATAGCACAAGATCGTATAGTTCGTTTGCTAGAGTTTTTACAATGTCAAGTATCTTTTCCTTAGACCATGAGATCGTGTAACTACCGGATACCGTAGGAGTGCTCTGTGTATACCAAACGTCACAACGTAACTGGGTGACTATAAAGGTATACTACAGGTATCTCCGAAAGTGTCTGTTGGGTTGACACGGATAAAGACTGGGATTTGTCACTCCGTATGACGGAGAGGAATCTCTGGGCCCACTCGGTAATGCATCATCATAATGAGCTCAAAGTGACCAAGTGTCTGGTCACGGGATCATGCATTACGGTACGAGTAAAGTGACTTGCCGGTAATGAGATTGAACGAGGTATTGGGATACCGACGATCGAATCTCGGGCAAGTAACGTACCGATTGACAAAGGGAATTGTATACGGGGTTGCTTGAATCCTCGACATCGTGGTTCATCCGATGAGATCATCGAGGAGCATGTGGGAGCCAACATGGGTATCCAGATCCCGCTGTTGGTTATTGACCGGAGAGCCGTCTCGGTCATGTCTACATGTCTCCCGAACCCGTAGGGTCTACACACTTAAGGTTCGGTGACGCTAGGGTTGTAGAGATATGAATATGCAGTAACCCGAAAGTTGTTCGGAGTCCCGGATAAGATCCTGGACGTCACGAGGAGTTGCGGAATGGTCCGCAGGTGAAAAATTATATATAGGAAGTGCAGTTTCGGCCATCAGGAGAGTTTTGGGGTCACCGGTATTGTACCAGGACCACCGGAAGGGTCCCGGGGGTCCACCGGGTGGGGCCACCCATCCCGGAGGGCCCCATGGGCCAAAGTGGGGAGGGGAACTAGCCCATAGTGGGCTGGTGCGCCCCCCTAGGCCCAACCCATGCACCTAGGGTTGGGAACCCTAGGGTGGGGGGGCGCCCCACCTGGCTTGGGGGGCACTCCACCCCTTGGCCGCTGCCCCCCCTAGGAGTTCCCATCTCCTAGGGTCGGCGCACCCCCCTAGGGGGCCTATATAAAGGGGGGAGGGAGGGGGCAGCGGCACCCTTGTCTCTTGGCGCCTCCCTCTCTCCTGCTACACCTCTCCCTCTCACAGTATAACGGCGAAGCCCTGCTGCAGTGACGCCCTGCATCCACCACCATGTCGTCGTGCTGCTGGATCTTCATCAACCTCTCCTCCCCCCTTGCTGGATCAAGAAGGAGGAGACGTCACGCTGACCGTACGTGTGTTGAACACGGAGGTGCCGTCCGTTCGGCGCTAGGATCTCCGGTGATTTGGATCACGTCGAGTGCGACTTCCTCATCCCCGTCCTTGAACGCTTCCGCGCGTGATCTACAAAGGTATGTAGATGCAATCCGATCACTCGTTGCTAGATGAACTCATAGATGGATCTTGGTGAAACCGTAGGAATTTTTTTTGTTTTCTGCAACGTTCCCCAACAGTGGCATCATGAGCTAGGTCTATGTGTAGTTCTCCTTGCACGAGTAGAACACAATTTGTTGTGGTCGTAGATGTTTTCAACTTTCTTGCCGCTACTAGTCTTATCTTGCTTCAGCGGTATTGTGGGATGAAGCGGCCCGGACCGACCTTACACGTACGCTTACGTGAGACAGGTTCCACCGACTGACATGCACTAGTTGCATAAGGTGGCTAGCGGGTGTCTGTCTCCCCCACTTTAGTTGGAGCGGATTCGATGAAAAGGGTCCTTATGAAGGGTAAATAGAAGTTCACAAATCACGTTGTGGCTATTACGTAGGTAAGAAAACGTTCTTGCTAGGACCCTTTTGCAGCCACGTAAAACTTGCAACAACAATTAGAGGACGTCTAACTTGTTTTTGCAGCAAGTGATTTGTGACGTGATATGGCCAAAGTTGTGATGAATGATGAATGATATATATGTGATGTATGAGATCATGTTCTTGTAATAGGAATCACGACTTGCATGTCGATGAGTATGACAACCGGCAGGAGCCATAGGAGTTGTCTTTATTTTTTGTATGACCTGCGTGTCATTGAGAAATGCCATGTAAATTACTTTACTTTATTGCTAAACACGTTAGCCATAGTAGTAGAAGTAACAGTTGGCGAGGAACTTCATGGAGACACGATGATGGAGATCATGATGATGGAGATCATGGTGTCATGCCGGTGACAAGATGATCATGGAGCCCCAAGATGGAGATCAAAGGAGCTATGTGATATTGGCCATATCATGTCACTATTATTATTTGATTGCATGTGATGTTTATCATGTTTTTGCATCTTGTTTACTTAGAACGGCAGTAGTAAATAAGATGATCCCTCATAATAATTTCAAGAAAGTGTTCCCCCTAACTGTGCACCGTTGCGACAGTTCGTTGTTTCGAAGCACCACGTGATGATCGGGTGTGATAGATTCCAACGTTCACATACAACGGGTGTAAGACAGATTTACACATGCAAACACTTAGGTTGACTTGACGAGCCTAGCATGTATAGACATGGCCTCGGAACACAGAAGACCGAAAGGTCGAGCATAAGTCGTATAGAAGATACGATCAACATGAAGATGTTCACCGATGTTGACAAGTCCGTCTCACGTGATGATCGGACATGGCCTAGTTAACTCGGATCATGTTATACTTAGATGACTGGAGGGATGTCTATCTAAGTGGCAGTTCATTATATAATTTGATTATATGAACTTAATTATCATGAACTTAGTCAAAAATCTTTACAATATGTCTTGTAGATCGAATGACCAACGTTGTCCTCAACTTCAATGCGTTCCTAGAGAAAACCAAGGTGAAAGACGATGGCAGCAACTATACGGACTGGGTCCGGAACCTGAGGATCATCCTCATAGCTGCCAAGAAAGATTATGTCCTATTAGCACCGCTAGGTGACGCACCCGTCCCACAGAACCAAGACGTTATGAACGCTTGGCAGACACGTGCTGATGATTACTCGCTCGTTCAGTGCGGCATGCTTTACAGCTTAGAACCGGGGCTCCAAAAGCGTTTTGAGCGACATGGAGCATATGAGATGTTCGAAGAGCTGAAAATGGGTTTCCAAGATCATGCCCGGGTCGAGAGATATGAAGTCTCCGACAAGTTCTTCGCTGTAAGATGGAGGAAAATAGTTCTGTCAGTGAGCACATACTCACTATGTCTGGGTTACATAACCGCTTCACTCAGCTGGGAGTTAATCTCCTGGATGATGCGGTCATTGACAGAATCCTCCAGTCGCTTCCACCAAGCTACAAGAGCTTTGTGATGAACTTCAATATGCAGGGGATGGAAAAGACCATTCCTGAAGTATTTGCAATGCTGAAATCAGCAGAGGTAGAAGTCAAAAAGGACCATCAAGTGTTGATGGTGAATAAAACCACTAAGTTCAAGAAAGGCAAGGGTAAGAAGAACTTCAAGAAGGACGGCAAGGGAGTTGCCGCGCCCGGTAAGCAAGCTGCCGGGAAGAAGCCAAAGAATGGACCCAAGCCCGAGACTGAGTGTTTTTATTGCAAGGGAAGTGGTCACTGGAAGCGGAACTACCCCAAATACTTAGCGGACAAGAAGGCCGGCAAAACGAAAGGTATATGTGATATACATATAATTGATGTGTACCTTACCAGTACTCGTACTAGCTCTTGGGTATTTGATACCGGTGCAGTTGCTCACATTTGTAACTCAAAGCAGGAGCTGCGGAATAAACGGAGACTGGCGAAGGACGAGGTGATGATGCGCGTCGGGAATGGTTCCAAGGTCGATGTGATCGCCGTCGGCACGCTACCTCTACATTTACCCACAGGATTAGTTTTAAACCTCAATAATTGTTATTTAGTACCAGCTTTGAGCATGAACATTGTATCAGGATCTCATTTAATTCGAGATGGCTACTCATTTAAATCCGAGAATAATGGTTGTTCTATTTATATGAGAGATATGTTTTATGGTCATGCTCCTATGGTGAATGGTTTATTCTTAATGAATCTCGAGCGTAATGCTACACATATTCATAGTGTGAATACCAAAAGATGTAAGGTTGATAATGATAGTCCCACATACTTGTGGCACTGCCGCCTTGGTCACATAGGTTTCAAACGCATGAAGAAGCTCCATGCAGATGGACTTTTAGAGTCTCTTGATTACGAATCATTTGACACGTGCGAACCATGCCTCATGGGTAAGATGACCAAGACTCCGTTCTCAGGAACAATGGAGCGAGCAACCAACCTATTGGAAATCATACATACTGATGTGTGCGGTCCAATGAGTGTTGAGGCTCATGGTGGCTATCGTTATGTTCTCACCCTCACTGATGACTTGAGTAGATATGGGTATATCTACTTAATGAAACACAAGTCTGAAACCTTTGAAAAGTTCAAGGAATTTCAGAGTGAGGTTGAGAATCAACATGACAGAAAAATCAAGTTTTTGCGATCGGATCATGGAGGAGAATACTTGAGTCACGAATTTGGCACACACTTAAGAAAATGTGGAATAGTTTCACAACTCACGCCGCCTGGAACACCTCAGCGTAATGGTGTGTCCGAACGTCGTAATCGCACTCTATTGGATATGGTGCGATCTATGATGTCTCTTATCGATTTACCGCTGTCATTTTGGGGTTATGCTTTAGAGACTACCGCATTCACTTTAAATAGGGCTCCGTCGAAATCCGTTGAGATGACACCGTATGAATTATGGTTTGGAAAGAAGCCTAAGCTGTCGTTTCTAAAAGTTTGGGGATGCGATGCTTATGTCAAGAAACTTCAACCTGAAAAGCTCGAACCCAAGTCGGAAAAATGCGTCTTCATAGGATACCCTAAAGAAACTATTGGGTATACCTTCTACCTCAGATCTGAAGGCAAGATCTTTGTTGCCAAGAATGGATCCTTTCTAGAGAAGGAGTTTCTCTCGAAAGAAATAAGTGGGAGGAAAGTAGAACTTGATGAAGTATTACCTCTTGAACCGGAAAGTGGCGCAACTCAGGAAAATGTTCCTGTGGTGCCTGCACCAATTAGAGAGGAAGTTAATGATGATGATCAAGATACTTCTGATCAAGCTCCTACTGAACTTCGAAGGTCCACAAGGACACGTTCCGCACCAGAGTGGTACGGCAACCCTGTCTTGGAAATCATGTTGTTAGACAACGGTGAACTTTCGAACTATGAAGAAGCGATGGCGGGCCCGGATTCCGACAAATGGCTAGAAGCCATGAAATCCGAGATAGGATCCATGTATGAAAACGAAGTATGGACTTTGACTGACTTGCCCGATGATCGGCGAGCCATAGAAAATAAATGGATCTTTAAGAAGAAGACAGACGCGGATGGTAATGTGACCATCTATAAAGCTAGGCTTGTCGCTAAGGGTTATCGACAAGTTCAAGGGGTTGACTACGATGAGACATTCTCTCCCGTAGCAAAGCTGAAGTCCGTTCGAATCATGTTAGCTATTGCCGCATACTATGATTATGAGATATGGCAAATGGACATCAAAACGGCATTCCTTAACGGTCATCTTAAGGTAGAACTGTATATGATGCAGCCGGAAGGTTTTGTCGATCCTAAGAATGCGGACAAGGTGTGCAAGCTCCAACGCTCGATTTATGGGCTGGTACAAGCATCTCAGAGTTGGAACATTCGCTTTGATGAGATGATCAAAGCGTTTGGGTTTATGCAGACTTATGGAGAAGCCTGCGTTTACAAGAAAGTGAGTGGGAGCTCTGTAGCATTTCTCATATTATATGTAGATGACATACTTTTGATGGGAAATGATATAGAGCTTTTGGACAGCATTAAGGCCTACTTGAATAAGAGTTTTTCAATGAAGGACCTTGGAGAAGCTGCTTATATATTAGGCATCAAGATCTATAGAGATAGATCAAGATGCCTCATAGGTCTTTCACAAAGCACATACCTTGATAGGATATTGAAGAAGTTCAATATGGATCAGTCTAAGAAGGGGTTCTTGCCTGTGTTGCAAGGTGTGAAATTGAGCTCTGCTCAATGTCCGACCACGGCAGAAGAAATAGAAAGAGATGAGTGTCATCCCCTATGCCTCAGCCATAGGTTCTATTATGTATGCCATGCTGTGTACCAGACCTGATGTAAACCTTGCCGTTAGTTTGGTAGGTAGGTACCAAAGTAATCCCGGCAAGGAACACTGGACAGCGGTCAAGAATATCCTGAAGTACCTGAAAAGGACTAAGGAAATGTTTCTCATTTATGGAGGTGACGAGAGCTCATCGTAAAGGGTTACGTCGACGCTAGCTTCGACACAGATCTGGATGACTCTAAGTCACAAACCGGATACGTGTATATTTTGAATGGTGGGGCAGTAAGCTAGTGCAGTTGCAAGCAAAGCGTTGTGGCGGGATCTACATGTGAAGCGGAGTACATGGCAGCCTCGGAGGCAGCACACGAAGCAGTCTGGGTGAAGGAGTTCATTACCGACCTAGGAGTCGTACCCAATGCGTCGGGCCCGATGACTCTCTTCTGTGACAACACTGGAGCTATTGCCCTTGCCAAGGAGCCCAGGTTTCACAGGAAGACCAGGCATATCAAGCGTCGCTTCAACTCCATTCGTGAAAGTGTTCAAAATGGAGACATAGAGATTTGTAAAGTACATACGGACCTGAATGTAGCAGATCCGTTGACTAAACCTCTCCCTAGAGCAAAACATGATCAACACCAGAATTCCATGGGTGTTCGATTCATCACAATGTAACTAGATGATTGACTCCAGTGCAAGTGGGAGACTGTTGGAAATATGCCCTAGAGGCAATAAGAAAATGATTATTATATTTCCTTGTTCATGATAATTGTCTATTGTTCATGCTTTAATTGTATTATCCGGAAATCGTAATACATGTGTGAATACATAGACCACAATGTGTCCCTAGTGAGCCTCTAGTTGACTAGCTCGTTGATCAACAGATAGTCATGGTTTCCTGGCTATGGACATGGGGATGTCATTGATAACGGGATCACATCATTAGGAGAATGATGTGATGGACAAGACCCAATCCTAAACATAGCACAAGAACGTATAGTTAGTTTGCTAGAGTATAATGTCAAGTATCTTTTCCTTAGACCATGAGATCGTGTAACTCCCGAATACCGTAGGAGTGCTCTAGGTATACCAAACGTCACAACGTAACTAGGTGACTATAAAGGTATACTACGGGTATCTCCGAAAGTGTCTGTTGGTTTGACACGGATCAAGACTGGGATTTGTCACTCCGTATGACGGAGAGGTATCTCTGGGCCCACTCAGTAATGCATCATCATAATGAGCTCAAAGTGACCAAGTGTCTGGTCACGGGATCATGCATTACGGTACGAGTAAAGTGACTTGCCGGTAACGAGATTGAACGAGGTATTGGGATACCGACGATCGAATCTCGGGCAAGTAACGTACCGATTGACGAAGGGAATTGTATACGGGGTTGCTTGAATACTCGACATCATGGTTCATCCGATGAGATCATCGAGGAGCATGTGGGAGCCAACATGGGTATCCAGATCCCGCTGTTGGTTATTGACCGGAGAGCTGTCTCGGTCATGTCTACATGTCTCCCGAACCCTTAGGGTCTACACACTTAAGATTCGGTGACGCTAGGGTTGTAGAGATATGAATATGCAGTAACCCGAAAGTTGTTCGGAGTCCCGGATGAGATCCTGGACATCACAAGGAGTTCCGGAATGGTCCGGAGGTGAAAAATTATATATAGGAAGTGCAGTTTCGGCCATCCGGAGAGTTTTGGGGTCACCGGTATTGTACCAGGACCACCGGAAGGGTCCCGGGGGTCCACCGGGTGGGGCCACCCATCCCGGAGGGCCCAATGGGCCAAAGTGGGGAGGGGAACCAGCCCATAGTGGGCTGGTGCACCCCCTAGGCCCACCCCATGCGCCTAGGGTTGGGAACCCTAGGGTGGGGGGGCGCCCCACCTGGCTTGGGGGCACTCCACCCCTTGGCCGCCCCCCTAGGAGTTCCCATCTCCTAGGGCCGGTGCACCCCCCTAGGGGGCCTATATAAAGGGGGGAGGGAGGGGGCAGTGGCACCCTTGTGTCTTGGTGCCTCCCTCTCCCCTGCTACACCTCTCCCTCTCGCAGTATAACGGCGAAGCCCTGCTGCAGTGACGCCCTGCATCCACCACCACGCCGTCGTGCTGCTGGATCTTCATCAACCTCTCCTCCCCCCTTGCTGGATCAAGAAGGAGGAGACGTCACGCTGACCGTACGTGTGTTGAACATAGAGGTGCCGTCCATTCGGCGCTAGGATCTGCGGTGATTTGGATCACGTCGAGTACGACTTCCTCATCCCCGTCCTTGAACGCTTCCGCGTGTGATCTACAAAGGTATGTAGATGCAATCCGATCACTCGTTGCTAGATGAACTCATAGATGGATCTTGGTGAAACCATAGGAAATTTTTTTGTTTTCTGCAACGTTCCCCAACAGGAGGGTGATTCCATTCGACAACTCGCACCAGCCGGAGCAGGTATATTTCTGTTTTATCAAGTATCTTTCCGATTCACCATGTGATGTCCCGTTTGTGGTCGACTGAATGTCCTTTGGTTGTTATCCTTTCAGGCCCTCATTGAAATGTACTCGATGCCCAACGGAGTGCAGGACCCAGGCGCTGAAGAAGAGGGGAGCGGGGGCGAGAGCGGCGAGGAGCATTCGGAAGCCGAGGAAGACGAGGAGAGCGATGAATCGACTGATGAGGAAGAAGTCGACTCGCCTCGTCGCAGGGAGAGGAGGTCCAACCACACTCATGACCCGGCAAGCGCTACGGACTTGGTGGCTGCGCCAATTGGGCAGTCCTCGAAGCGCTCCAGGACGTCTTCCCCGACGCCGACTGAGAAGGATCCAAAGCAATCTAAGGTCGCGCCGCCCCCAGCACCGAAAGTGCCGAAAGCCATCTCCTCCAAACTGCCAAAAGCTTTGCCCAGGATCAAAGTGACCGTTCCTACTATCTCCGGGTAACCATCTGACTTGTCCTTTATGTGGATTCGATTAACTGGGTGTAACCGATTGAATGCTGGCTTTTGCAGTGCTGCTACGTCAGGGACCTCTTCGTACCAGCACCGGGACAAGGAAATGGAGGATGCGGTAACCTCCAACCCAGGTATAAACTCTTGCTATTTCAATTCTTGATCCTTTTAGGGTCGAGTGGTTCACTTGGGGTCGAATGTTCTGTCTTGCAGCTCCACCCAACATCATTGATCTTCCGGATGATGATGAAGATGTGGCTCCTAAGCCTAGGAAGAGCAAGAAGGTAACAGCTGGCAGGGTGACTCGGCAGGAACCAATTGCAACGCCTCCCGTCCGTCAAGCTGAAGACACGGGCATGGCCACTGTGACGTTCGCTGCACCCTTGCCGAGTGGGCATCCCACGCGGTCGACCGCGCCTGTGGTTCCTTCAACTATCCAGCTCCACACCATGGAGCTTCAAGCAGGCGCACCTGGGTCGTCTGCACACTTTTTCACCAGCTACCCCGTCCCAGACAACCAGTTGGAAGCGGCTGCAGAAGCCATCCAACAGGCTGATATGATGATGGAGCGGGTGAAGATAGTGCATGAGAGCAGTTAGGCTGCCTACGACGCTAGTGCTGCCCTTCGGGCCAATGTCCAAGTGAGTAGACTTTCCGACTGTTTTTGTTCTCGAAAAATCTTCTTCTGCACAATCTCCTGTTGTTTGCGTCGAATTAGAGCACCCACTGGGTGTCGCTATCGTTTTTGGTAGTTTCGCTCTTCCACTCGGTCTGGGTGAGTGGGATCAGAACTGGTGGGGGCACGCTAAGTGCACCCACTGGGTGCAGTCCCCGATACCGCGGCCGACTGCTGGCAGTCGACTGTGGTCTGAGTTCTTCTTTCTTGATGGCGCAATTGTTCTTTCCGTCTCTTTTTTTACTCCTTGCACTCGACTCCGGCGGGCCGGTCGAGTCGGATCAGAACCGGTGGGGGCAAGCCAAGTGCACCCACTGGGTGTAGTCCCCGAGACCGCGGTCGACTGCTGGCAGTCGTCTGGGGTCTAAACAGCTTGTTTCCCACTTCTTTAAGTTTTATTCACTCGGAAATGAACTGCCTTCGAAACTATCGAATGATCTGTCTCTTGCCTCCTGCAAAAGTCTTGTACTCTTATCTCCAAGTTTCCGAACTCGAAGAGAAGCAGAGGCAACTCAACTTAGACTAGGAATTGGCTCAGCAAAATCTGAAAAAAATCTCAAGACGAGGCCGTTGGTATGGAAGGTAACTGATTGCCAACTGAATTTCAATATATCTCTTTGATCTCTTCTTTGATTCGATTATTCCTTTTGCAGAGAAAATGAAGATGGCTCTGGAAAAGAAGGACTCGGACCTTGCCGCTGCGCAAATAGCAGCCCAAGACAAAACCGCTCTCGTAGACAAGAAGCTTGCTTCAGTCGGAACGCTTGAAGGAGAGGTGAATAGACTGAAATCTTGTCTTAATGAAGCTAACCGTGAAGTGACCAGCCTGAAGAAGGACAAGGTCGTCATGAACGAAAAGTTGGAGTCTGCGATCCGCAAGAGGAATGACACAGAAGCTTATCTGAGGACCCTCGCCAAGAAGCTTTATCTCATGCTGGAAGGTATTTCTTTTAATCCGACTATGTTGATGCTTGCAATTGGGTCCTGCTCGGTTCATGGACTGGCTTTTGGCTGCAGAACTCTGCCAAGACTTCGACGAAGAAATTGGAAGGGTCGAGACGGCTCTGGACCCGATCGCTTCTCAAGTCTGCGACGAAACTGCGATGAACATGCTCCGACTGGAGTCCCGTATCGCCAGTGCCAGAAGCTACCTCGCACGCCTGAAGGAGGTTGTCTCTCGAATCGACTCGATGCTTTTGCCGGGGGCGACGCTTCAGAATGATGACTCGTCTGATGACTCGTCTGAATGAGATCCCTGACCAAGTGCAAGAATGGAAGAAATCCTCCGCCCGGTGTGGTGCTGATGTGGCGCTGTCCTTGGTGCGAGTCCATTGCAAGGAGGCTCGTGAAGACAAGTTGGCTGCAATCAAAGTTGCTAACACCAAAAAGCACGACTTCCAGTCCTTCATGGAGACTTTCATCGCTGCCGCCACTCGGATCGCTGATGGGATCGATCTGGACTAATTCGTGGAGCCTGCCAGCCCTCCTACGGCCGAGTGAACAATCTTATGAAATTTGGATACGCTTTAAATTTGCCTCGGAATGCCGGGTGGTTTCTGTAACCGTTAAACTCCTTCGGGCTCGGTGCCCGAGTACTTTTGATTCGCTGCTGGGAACCTTTTAGGATTTATTTGAATTTGGTTTATCTCCGAATGTGCTTGTGTTTGCGTCCGGATGGACTTTGCTCACTTCACCTCGTCGCCTTTGTGGATAGGGATGGAGCGGACGTTGTATTTGTGCATGAAGAAAATATGCCCTAGAGGCAATAATAAAGTTATTATTTATTTCCTTATATCATGATAAATTTTTATTATTCATGCTAGAATTGTATTAACCGGAAACGTAATACTTGTGTGAATACATAGACAAACAAAGTGTCACTAGTATGCCTCTACTTGACTAGCTCGTTAATCGAAGATGGTTATGTTTCCTAACCATAGACATGAGTTTTCATTAGATTAACGGGATCACATCATTAGGAGAATGATGTGATTGACATGACCCATTCCATTAGCTTAGCACCCGATCGTTTAGTATGTTGCTATTGCTTTCTTCATGATTTATACATGTTTCTATGACTATGAGATTATGCAACTCCCATTTACCGGAGGAACACTTTGTACGCTACCAAACATCACAACGTAACTGGGTGATTATAAAGGTGCTCTACAGGTGTCTCCAAAGGTAAATGTTGGGTTGGCGTATTTCGAGATTAGGATTTGTCGCTCCGATCGTCGGAGAGGTATCTCTGGGCCCTCTCGGTAATACACATCACTTAAACCTTGCAAGAAATGCAACTAATAAGTTAGTTGCAAGATGATGTATTACAGAATGAGTAAAGACACTTTCCGGTAACGAGATTGAAGTAGGTATTGAGATAACGATGATCGAATCTCGGGCAAGTAACATACCGGTGACAAAGGGAACAACATATGTTGTTATGCGGTCTGACCGATAAAGATATTCGTAGAATATGTAGGAGCCAATATGAGCATCCAGGTTCCGCTATTGGTTATTGACCGGAGATGTGTCTCGGTCATGTCTACATTGTTCTCAAACCCGTAGGGTCCGCACGCTTAAATTTACGATCACAGTTTCATTATGAGTTTATATATTTTGATGTATCGAAGGCTGTTCGGAGTCCCGGATGTGATCACGGACTTGACGAGGAGTCTCGAAATGGTCGAGACATAAAGATCGATATATTGGACGAGTATATTTGGACACCAGAAAGGTTCCGGGTAAGATTGGGACAATACCAGATCACCGGGAGGTTATCGGAACCCCCTGGGAGGTATATGGGCCTTATTGGGCCTTAGTGGAAAGGAGGGGAAAGGAGAAAGGGAGGGGGCGCACCCCCCCAAGCCCAATCCGAATTGGGATGGGGGCCGGCCCCCCTTTCCTTCCTCCCTCCTTCCTCTTCCTTCCCTCTCCTACTCCTAATAGGAAAGAGGGGAGTCCTACTCCCGGTGGGAGTTGGACTCCCCGCCTTGGACGCGCCACCCTCCTTGGTCGGCCCCCTCCTCCACTCCTTTATATACGTGGGCAGGGGGGCACCCCAGAGACACAACAATTGATCATTGATCTCTTAGCCATGTGCGGTGCCCCCCTCCTCCATAATCCTCGATAATATTGTGGCGGTGCTTAGGCGAAGCCCTGCGACGGTAGAACATCACGATCGTCACCACGCCGTCGTGCTGACGGAACTCATCCCCGACACTTTGCTGGATTAGAGTCCGGGGATCGTCATCAAGCTAAACGTGTGCAAAAACTCGGAGGTGCCATAGTTTCGGTGCTTGATCGGTCGGGCCATGAAGACGTACGACTACATCAACCGCCTTGTTATAACGCTTCCGCTTCCGGTCTACGAGGGTACGTAGACAACACTCTCCCCTCTTGTTGATGTGCATCACCATGATCTTGCGTGTGCGTAGGATTTTTTTGAAATCACTATGTTCCCCAACAGTGGCATCCGAGCCTAGGTTCTATATGTTGATGTTATATGCACGAGTAGAACACAAGTGAGTTGTGGGCGATATAATTCATACTGCTTACCAGCATGTCATACTTTGGTTCGGCGGTATTGTTGGATGATGCGGTCCGGACCGACATTACGCGTACGCTTACGCGAGAGTGGTTCTACCAACGTGCTTTGCACACAGGTGGCTGGCGGGTGTCAGTTTCTCCAACTTTAGTTGAACCTAGTGTGGCTACGCCCGGTCCTTGTGAAGGTTAAAACAACACCAACTTGACAAACTATCGTTGAGGTTTTTGATGCGTAGGTAAGATTGTTCTTGCTAAGCCCGTAGCAGCCACGTAAAACTTGCAACAAACAAAGTAGAGGACGTCTAACTTGTTTTTGCATGGCATGTTGTGATGTGATATGGTCAAGGCATGATGCTAAATTTTATTGTATGAGATGATCATATTTTGTAACCAAGTTATCGGCAACTGGCAGGAGCCATATGGTTGTCGCTTTATTGTATGCAATGCAATCGCCCTGTAATGCTTTACTTTATCACTAAGCGGTAGCGATAGTCGTAGAAGCATAAGATTGGCGAGACAACAATGATGCTACGATGGAGATCAAGGTGTCGCGCCGGTGACGATGGTGATCATGACGATGCTTCGGAGATGGAGATCACAAGCACAAGATGATGATGGCCATATCATATCACTTATATTGATTGCATGTGATGTTTATCTTTTATGCATCTTATCTTGCTTTGATTGACGGTAGCATTATAAGATGATCTCTCACTAAATTTCAAGATAAAAGTGTTCTCCCTGAGTATGCACCGTTGCCAAAGTTTGTCGTGCCCAGACACCACGTGATGATCGGGTGTGATAAGCTCTACGTCCATCTACAACGGGTGCAAGCCAGTTTTGCACACGCAGAATACTCAGGTTAAACTTGACAAGCCTAGCATATGCAGATATGGCCTCGGAACACTGAGACCGAAAGGTCAAGCGTGAATCATATAATAGTTATGATCAACATAGTGATGTTCACCATTGAAAACTACTCCATTTCACGTGATGATCGGTTATGGTTTAGTTGATTTGGATCACGCGATCACTTATAAGATTAGAGGGATGTCTTTGTAAGTGGGAGTTCTTAAGTAATATGATTAATTGAACTTAAATTTAACATGAACTTAGTACCTGATAGTATCTTGCTTGTTTATGTTTGATTGTAGATAGATGGCCCGTGCTGTTGTTCCATTGAATTTTAATGTATTCCTTAAGAAAGCAAAGTTGAAAGATGATGGTAGCAATTATACGGACTGGGTCTGTAACTTGAGGATTATCCTCATTGCTGCACAGAAGAATTACGTCCTGGAAGCACCGTTGGGTGCCAGGCCTGCTTTTGATGCAATTGATGACGTTAAGAACGTCTGGTAGAGCAAAGCTAATGACTACTCAATAGTTCAATGTGCCATGCTTTACGGCTTAGAACCGGGTCTTCAACGATGTTTTGAACGTCATGGAGCATATGAGATGTTCCAGGAGTTGAAGCTAATATTTCAAGCAAATGCCCGTATTGAGAGATATGAAGTCTCCAATAAGTTCTATAGCTGCAAGATGGAGGAGAACAGTTCTGTCAGTGAGCATATACTCAAAATGTCTGGGTATAATAATCACTTGATTCAACTGGGAGTTAATCTTCCGGATGATTGCGTCATTGACAGAATTCTCCAATCACTTCCACCTAGCTACAAGAGCTTCGTGCTGAACTATAATATCCAAGGGATGGATAAGATAATTCCCGAGCTCTTCGCAATGCTAAAAGCTGCGGAGGTAGAAATCAAGGAGGAGCATCAAGTGTTGATGGTCAACAAGACCACTAGTTTCAAGAAAAAGGGCAAGGGGAAGAAGAACGGGAACTTCATGAAGAACAGCAAGCAAGTTGCTGCTCAGGAGAAGAAACCCAAGTCTGGACCTAAGCCTGAAACTGAGTGCTTCTACTGCAAGCAGACTAGTCACTGGAAGCGGAACTGCCCCAAGTATTTGGCGGATAAGAAGGATGGCAAGGTGAATAAAGGTATATGTGATATACATGTTATTGATGTGTACCTTACTAGAGCTCGCAGTAGCACCTGGGTATTTGATATTGGTTCTGTTGCAAATATTTGCAACTCGAAATAGGGACTACAGATTAAGCAAACACTGGCGAAGGACGAGGTGACGATGCGCGTGGGAAATGGTTCCAAAGTCGATGTGATCGCAGTCGGCAAGCTACCACTACATCCACCATCAGGATTACTATTAGACCTAAATAATTGTTATTTGGTGCTAGCGTTGAACATGAACATTATATCTAGATCTTGTTTGATGCGAGACGGTTATTCATTTAAATCAGAGAATAATGGTTGTTCTATTTATATGAGTAATATCTTTTATGGTCATGCACCCCTGAAGAGTGGTCTATTTTTGATGAATCTCGATAGTAGTGATACACATATTCATAATGTTGAAGCCAAAAGATGTAGAGTTGATAATGATAGTGCAACTTATTTGTGGCACTGCCATTTAGGTCATATCGGTGTAAAGCGCATGAAGAAACTCCATACTGATGGACTTTTGGAACCACTTGATTATGAATCACTTGGTACTTGCGAACCGTGCCTCATGGGCAAGATGACTAAAACACCGTTCTCCGGTACTATGGAGAGAGCAACAGATTTGTTGGAAATCATACATACAGATGTATGTGGTCCAATGAATGTTGAAGCTCGTGGCGGATATCGTTAATTTCTCACCTTCACAGATGATTTAAGCAGATATGGGTATATCTACTTAATGAAACATAAGTCTGAAACATTTGAAAAGTTCAAAGAATTTCAGAGTGAAGTTGAAAATCATCATAACAAGAAAATAAAGTTTCTACGATCTGATCGTGGAGGAGAATATTTGAGTTACGAGTTTGGTTTACATTTGAAACAATGCAGAAGAGTTCCGCAACTCACGCTACCCGGAACACCACAGCGTAATGGTGTGTCCGAACGTCGTAATCGTACTTTACTTGATATGGTGCGATCTATGATGTCTCTTACAGATTTACCGCTATCGTTTTGGGGTTATGCTTTAGAGACGGCCACATTCACGTTAAATAGGGCACCATCAAAATCTGTTGAGACGACGCCTTATGAACTATGGTTTGGCAAGAAACCGAAGTTGTCGTTTCTGAAAGTTTGGGGCTGCGATGCTTATGTGAAAAAGCTTCAACCTGATAAGCTCGAACCCAAATCGGAGAAATGTGTCTTAATAGGATACCCGAAGGAGACTATTGGGTACACCTTCTATCACAGATCCGAAGGCAAGACATTTGTTGCTAAGAATGGATCCTTTCTAGAGAAGGAGTTTCTCTCAAAAGAAGTGAGTGGGAGGAAAGTAGAACTTGATGAGGTAACTGTACCTGCTCCCTTATTGGAAAGTAGTACATCACAGAAACCGGTTTCTATGACACCTACACCAATTAGTGAGGAAGCTAATGATGATGATCAAGAAACTTCAGAACAAGTTACTACTGAACCTCGTAGATCAACCAGAGTAAGATCCGCACCAGAGTGGTACGGTAATCCTGTTCTTTAAGTCATCCTACTAGATCATGATGAACCTACGAACTATGAAGAAGCAATGGTGAGCCTAGATTCCACAAAATGGCTTGAAGCCATGAAATCTGAGATGGGATCCATGTATGAGAACAAAGTGTGGACTTTGGTTGACTTGCCCAATGATCGGCAAGCAATTGAAAATAAATGGATCTTCAAGAAGAAGACTGATGCTGACGGTAATGTTACTATCTACAAAGCTCGACTTGTCGCAAAAGGTTTTCAACAAGTTCAAGGAATTGACTACGATGAGACCTTCTCACCCGTAGCGATGCTTAAGTCTGTCCGAATCATGTTAGCAATTGCCGCATTTTATGATTATGAAATTTGGCAGATGGATGTCAAAACTGCATTCCTAAATGGATTTCCGGAAGAAGAGTTGTATATGATGCAGCCGGAAGGTTTTGTCGATCCAAAAGGAGCTAACAAAGTGTGCAAGCTCCAGCGATCCATTTATGGACTGGTGCAAGCATCTCGGAGTTGGAATAAACGCTTTGATAGTGTGATCAACGCATTTGGTTTTGTACAGACTTTTGGAGAAGCCTATATTTACAAGAAAGTGAGTGGGAGCTCTGTAGCATTTCTGATATTATATGTGGATGACATATTGCTAATCGGAAATGATATAGAATTTCTGGATAGCATAAAGGGATACTTGAATAAGAGTTTTTCAATGAAAGACCTCGGTGAAGCTGCTTACATATTGGGCATTAAGATCTATAGAGATAGATCAAGACGCTTAATTGGAATTTTACAAAGCACATACCCTGACAAAGTTTTGAAGAAGTTCAAAATGGATCAAGCAAAGAAAGGATTCTTGCCTGTGTTACAAGGTGTGAAGTTGAGTAAGACTCAATGGCCGACCACTTCAGAAGATAGAGAGAAAATGAAAGATGTTCCCTATGCTTCAGCCATAGGCTCTATCATGTATGCAATGCTGTGTACCAGACCTGATGTGTGCCTTGATATAAGTCTAGCAGGGAGGTACCAAAGTAATCCAGGAGTGGATCACTGGACAGTGGTCAAGAACATCCTGAAATACCTAAAAAGGACTAAGGATATGTTTCTCGTATATGGAGGTGACAAAGAGCTCATCGTAAATGGTTACGTTGATGCAAGCTTTGACACTGACCCGGACGATTCTAACTCGCACACCGGATACGTATTTACATTAAACGGTGGAGCTGTCAGTTGGTGCAGTTCTAAACCAAGCGTCGTGGCGGGATCTACATGTGAAGCGGAGTACATAGCTACTTCGGAAGCAGCAAACGAAGGAGTCTGGATGAAGGAGTTCATATCCGATCTAGGTGTCATACCTAGTGCATCGGGTCCAATGAAAATCTTTTGTGACAATACTGGTGCAATTGCCTTGGCAAAGGAATCCAGATTTCACAAGAGAACCAAGCACATCAAGAGACGCTTCAATTCCATCCGGGATCTAGTCCAGGTGGGAGACATAGAGATTTGTAAGATACATACGGACCTAAATGTAGCAGACCCATTGACTAAGCCTCTTCCACGAGCAAAACATGATCAGCACCAAGGCTCCATGAGTGTTAGAATCATTACTGTGTAATCTAGATTATTGACTCTAGTGCAAGTGGGAGACGAAAGGAAATATGCCCTAGAGGCAATAATAAAGTTATTGTTTATTTCCTTATATCATGATAAATGTTTATTATTCATGCTAGAAATGTATTAACCGGAAACGTAATACTTGTGTGAATACATAGACAAACAAAGTGTCACTAGAATGCCTCTACTTGACTAGCTCGTTAATCGAAGATGGTTATGTTTCCTAACCATAGACATGAGTTGTCATTTGATTAACAGGATCACATCATTAGGAGAATGATGTGATTGACATGACCCATTCCATTAGCTTAGCACCCGATCGTTTAGTATGTTGCTATTGCTTTCTTCATGACTTATACATGTTCCTATGACTATGAGATTATGCAACTCCCATTTACCGGAGGAACACTTTGTATGCTACCAAACGTCACAACGTAACTGGGTGATTATAAAGGTGCTCTACAGGTGTCTCCAAAGGTACATGTTGGGTTGGCGTATTTTGAGATTAGGATTTGTCGCTCCGATTGTCGGAGAGGTATCTCTGGGCCCTCTCAGTAATACACATCACTTAAGCCTTGCAAGCAATGCAACTAATAAGTTAGTTGCAAGATGATGTATTACGGAACAAGTAAAGAGACTTGCCGGTAACGAGATTGAACTAGGTATTGAGATACCGAGGATCGAAGCTCGGGCAAGTAACATATCGATGACAAAGGGAACAACGTATGTTGTTATGCGGTCTGACCGATAAAGATCTTTGTAGAATATGTAGGAGCCAATGTGAGCATCTAGGTTCCGCTATTGGTTATTGACCGGAGACGTGTCTCGGTCATGTCTACATTGTTCTCGAACCCGTAGGGTCCGCACGCTTAACGTTACGATGACGGTTTCATTATGAGTTTATATATTTTGATGTATCGAAGGTTGTTCGGAGTCCCGCATGTGATCACGGACTTGACGAGGCGTCTCGAAATGGTCGAGACATAAAGATCGATATATTGGACGACTATATTTGGACACCGGAAAGGTTCCGGGTAAGATTGGGACAATACCGGATCACCGGGAGGTTATCGGAACCCCCCGGGAGGTATATGGGCCTTATTGGGCCTTAGTGGAAAGGAGGGGAAAGGAGCAAGGGAGGGGGCGCCCCCCCCCCCAAGCCCAATCTGAATTGGGAAGGGGGCCAGCCCCCCTTTCCTTCCTCCCTCCTTCCTCTTCCTTCCCTCTCCTACTCCTAATAGGAAAGAGGGGAGTCCTACTCCCGGTGGGAGTTGGACTCCCCCCCTTGGGCGCACCACCCTCCTTGGCCGGCCCTTCCTCCACTCCTTTATATACGGGAGCAGGGGGGCACCCCAGAGACACAACAATTGATCATTGATCTCTTAGCCGTGTGCGGTGCCCCCCTCCACCATAATCCTCGATAATATTATAGCGGTGCTTAGGCAAAGCCCTGCGATGGTAGAACATCAAGATCGTCATCATGCCGTCGTGCTGACGGAACTCATCCCCGACACTTTGCTGGATCGGAGTCCGAGGATCGTCATCGAGCTGAACGTGTGCAAAAACTTGGAGGTGCCGTAGTTTAGGTGCTTGATCGGTCGGGCCGTGACGACGTACGACTACATCAATCACATTGTTATAACGCTTCCGCTTCCGGTCTACGAGGGTACATAGACAACACTCTCCCCTCTCATTGATGTGCATCACCATGATCTTGCGTGTGCGTAGGAATTTTTTCGAAATTACTACGTTCCCCAATAGTGCCGTAGCTCCAAAGGGGAAGGTTGCAGTCGACCTGCACCTCGTCGTCCTTGCGGATAGGGATGGAGCGGATGTTGTATTTGTGCCGCAGCTCCGAAGGAGAAGGTTGCAGTCGACCTGCACCTCGTCGTCCTTGCGGATAGGGATGGAGCGGACGTTGTATTTGTGTCGCAGCTCCGAAGGAGAAGGTTGCAGTCGACCTGCACCTCGTCGTCCTTGCGGATAGGGATGGAGCGGACGTTGTATTTGCACCGCACACTACTAGGAAAACGGCTATAGATGAAATGGACACTAATGGCGCACCACGTGTGTGGTGCGCCATTAGAATATAGCAATGGCACACCACATACTGGTACGCAATTAGTAATATATTACTAATGGCGCACCTGGTGTGCGGTGCACCATTAGAAGTTTTGAATAAAAAATTTGTTACTAATGGCGCACCGTGGGTGTGGTGCGCCATTACTAGTTGACATAGTAATGGCGCACCACACCCACGGTGGGCCATTAGAAGTTTTGAAAAAAAAGTAAAAAAAAATAAAAAAAATTTGTTAGTAATGGCGCACCAGTGCACAGTGCGCCATTACTAGTTTTTAACTACTAATGACGCACTGTCCACTGGTGCGCCATTACTAAGTTTTTTTCAAAAAAAATTCAAAAAAAATTTCAAAT
>NC_041384.1:280572204-280574056 GCF_002162155.2 Triticum dicoccoides | reverse complement strand
TGACCGCCTTTTCAGTTTTAAAAAAATAAAAAAATAAATGATAAAAATGTCAAAAAAATAAAATAAAATAAGTTTGCCATGTGATATGTGCTCTAGTTGTTGGGAAAATTTACAAATATAAATTTCGACTTTATTTGCAAAATCTGACATTTGTAAAATGGGCATAACTTTTGCATACAAACTTGGATTAAAAAGTTTTATATATGAAAAATCATCTACTCGAAAAGTTACATCCGAATTTAGGGCACCGTCCAGTCGGGAGTAATGGCCAAAACCTCCATGATCAGGTCGACCACAGCTGGGACCTCGACTTCAGTCGGTTCCGTGGCGCTCGTGGGTTGCGGGGGCTCTTCAGTGAAAGGGTCTTCCTGAACTGTCGGTGTGTGAATATGCTCGAAGAACACATTGCTGGGAATGGCTTCTCTCTTGGAACCTATCTTTGCCAATTCATCGGCTGCTTGATTTTTCAATCGGGGGACGTGGTAGAGTTCTAACCCCTCGAACTTTTCTCAAGCTTTCTCACCGCCTTGCAGTAACCTGTCATGGCTGGACTTCTGACGTCCCACTCCTTCATCACTTGATTAACTACCAAATCTGAGTCGCCATAGACCATGAGGCGACGGACGCCGAGTGAGATGGCCATGTGCAACCCATACAGGAGTGCTTCATATTCTGCTCATCGTTGGAGGAATCAAAATTGAATCTGGAGGACATATCCGAGCTTGTCTCTTCGGGGGGATACCAGAACCCCATTAAACATTTTCAAAATCCCCAAAAACCTAACACAAAAAAAGTTACGGGGCTTTCAAGATCTAAAGGCAAAAAAATTAAAAAAATGTTTTGAAATTTTTTTAATTTTTTTTTTCAAAAAATGATACGTAATATGACCGGGAAGTTTGGAATATTTTTCAAAATTTCATCATAGTCATGAACATGAACAAAGTCCTAGACATCAATAAGGTATAATATGATTGATATGCTAGATATATCAACAAGTGTCTGTGAAGTGAGCTGTTGCTAGGGTTGGATAGAACTTTGAAGTTAAGCGTGCTTGGGCTGGAGTAGTGTGAGGATGGGTGACCTTTCGAGAAGTTTGACCACGGAGTGCGATTTGACCTGAGATTAAGCATATTGACCCGAGATTAAGACATAATGACCTGAGATTAAGAAAAAAACGAAAAAAAAATTGAAATTTTTTGAAAAAAATTAAAAAAAATCTGAAAAAAAATTGAAAAAAAATTGTTACTAATGGCGCACTTCTATGTGGTGCGCCATTAGTATACCAGATACTAATGGCGCACCGTGGGCCATACTAATGGCGCACCAGCGGTGCGCCATTAGTATACCAGATTCTAATGGCGCACCACAGGTGCGCCATTAGAAAAAAATTCTAATGGCGTGATGCTAGTGGCGCACCAGTAGTGCGCCATTAGTAGCAAAATAGGTGCGCCACTAGCTGCCCTTTTTCTAGTAGTGGCGGATCCTAAGGAGAAGGTTGCAGTCGACCTGCACCTCGTCGTCCTTGCGGATGGGAAGGGTCTGAAACTTAGGCGAGTGCTGGACTGCCGTTAAGCCTCTTATTGAGAGAACTTAGGCGAGTGCTTGACTGTAGCTAAGCCCCTCGAGTGGGAGGATTGCTCTCCACTCGGTAGGATGTTTTCAAACTTAGGCGAGTGCTGGACTGCCGTTAAGTCTCTTAGTGAGAGAACTTAGGCGAGTGCTCGACTATAGCTAAGCCCCTGAGTGGGAGGATTGCTCTCCACTCGGTAGGATTTTTCCAAAACTAGGCGAGTGCTGGACTGCCATTAAGTCTCTTAGTGAGAGACTTTAGGTGAGTGCTCGACTGCAGCTA
>NC_041384.1:280566329-280571940 GCF_002162155.2 Triticum dicoccoides | reverse complement strand
TGGGATTTTTCAAACTTAGGCGAGTGTTGGACAGCCGTTAAGTCTCTTAGTGAGAGAACTTAGGAGAGTGCTCGACTATAGCTAAGCCCGCGAGTGGGAGGATTGCTCTCCACTCGGTGGGATTTTTCAAACTTAGGCGAGTGTTGGACTACCTTTAAGTCTCTTAGTGAGAGAACTTAGGCGAGTGCTCGACTGTAGCTAAGCCCCCTAGTGGGAGGATTGCTCTCCACTCGGTGGGATTTTTTCAAACTTAGGCGAGTGCTCGACTGTCGTTAAGTCTCTTAGTGAGAGAACTTAGGCGAGTGCTCGGCTGCAGCTAAGCCCCCGGGTGGGAGGATTGCTCTCCACTCGGTAGGATTTTTTCAAACTTAGGCGGACCGGACTCGCGACTAAGCCCACCCACTGGGGGATTTCAAAAGTAAATAAGAACAACACAATCGAATGAGAGAACCGTAAGCTCTTGTCTTTGATAAACAAATTACAAAAGGTGTTGCTTATTACATTTTATTGAAGCGAGTGTTTAAGTATAAAAGGGGCGGAGCAGCTCCGCGTTCCAAGCCCGTGGCTCGTCTTTCTGATGCTTGATTCTGTAAAGATGATATGCTCCGTTGTGGAGAACTTTGGTGATGATGAAGGGGCCTTCCCAAGTTGGAGTGAGCTTGTGTGGTTTCTACTGATCCACTCGAAGAACCAAGTCTCCTTCTCGAAAGGCCTGACCCCTCACATTCCTGGCGTGGAATCGATGCAAGTCTTGCTGATAAATGGTCGAGCGGATCAAGGCCATCTCTCTTTCTGCCTCTAGGAGATCGACTGAATCTTATCGGGCCTGCTATGCTTCTGCTTCAGAGAAGATTTCAACTCGGGGTGCATTGTGGAGCAAGTCACTTGGCAGAACAGCCTCGGCTCCATAAACTAAGAAGAAAGGAGTTCTTCCAGTCGACCGATTAGGAGTTGTCCTTAAGCCCCACAGAACTGACGAAAGTTCATCGACCCAAGCACCTGCCGCGTGTTAGAGATCACGCATCAGTTCGGGTTTCAGTCCTTTGAGAATTAGGCCATTGGCTCTTTCTGCTTGTCCGTTCGACTGCGGGTGAGCGACAGAAGCATAGTCGACTCGAGTGCCCTGAGAGGCGCAGAATGCTCTGAACTCATCAGAATTGAAGTTCAACCCGTTGTCAGTGATGATGCTGTGTGGGACTCCATATCTGAATGTCAATTCCCTGATAAAACTGACAGCGGTGCTAACATCAAGGTTCTTGATAGGTTTTGCTTCGATCCATTTGGTAAAGTTGTCGACTGCAACGAGCACGTGAGTGAAGCCGCTTTTGCCGGTTCTCAGCGGTCCAACCATATCCAGTCCCCAAACAGCGAAGGGCCAGACGAGGGGGTGGTCTTCAGGGCTAACGCTAGCTTGTGAGACATATCTGAGTAAAATTGATAGCCTTCACATCTGTCGACTATATCTTTCGCCATCTCATTTCCTCATGGCCAATAGAATCCAGCTTGGTATGCTTTAGCCACGATGGCCCGAGAGGACGCATGGTGACCACAGGTCCCCGAGTGGACGTCATTGAGGATCATTCGACCTTCTTCTAGTGTTATGCACTTCTGACCGACTCCAGTCACACTTTCCCTGAACAGCTGCCATCTTATCACAGTAAAAGCTTTGGATCGACAGACGATCTGTCGAGCTTCTTCTTCATCCTCTGGGAGCTCTTTCCTGAGGATGTACGCAATGCAGGGCACCGTCCAGTCGGGAGTAATGGCCAGAACCTCCATGATCAGGTCGACCACAGCTGGGACCTCGACTTCAGTCGGATCCGTGGCGCTCGTGGGTTGCAGGGGCTCTTCAGTGAAAGGGTCTTCCTGAACTGTCGGTGTGTGAATATGCTCCAAGAACACATTGCTGGGAATGGCTTCTCTCTTGGAACCCATCTATGCCAATTCATCGGCTGCTTGATTTTTCAATCGAGGGACATGGCGGAGTTCTAACCCCTCGAACTTTTTCTCAAGCTTTCTCACCGCGTTGCAGTAACCAGTCATGGCTGGACTTCCGACGTCCCACTCCTTCATCACTTGATTAACTACCAAATCTGAGTCGCAATAGACCATGAGGCGACGGACGCCGAGTGAGATGGCCATGTGCAACCCATATAGGAGTGGTTCATATTCTGCTCATTTTTGGAGGAATCAAAGTGAATCTGGAGGACATATCCGAGCTTGTTTCTTCGGGGGGATACCAGAACCCCGTTAAACATTTTCAAAATCCCCAAAAACCAAACACAAAAAAGTTATGGGGCTTTCAAGATCTAGAGGCAAAAAAATTCAAAAAAAAGGTTTTGAAATTTTTTTTTCAATTTTTTTTTCAAAAAATGATACGTAATATGACCGGGAAGTTTGAAATATTTTTCAAAATTTCATCATAGTCATGAACATGAACAAAGTCCTAGACATCAACAAGGTATAATAGGATTGATATGCTAGATATATCAACAAATGCCTGTGAAGTGAGCTGTTGCTGGGGTTGGATAGAACTCTGAAGTTAAGCGTGCTTGTGCTGGAGTAGTGTGAGGATGGGTGACCTTTCGGGAAGTTTGACCACGGAGTGGATTTGACCTAAGATTAAGTATATTCACATGAGATTAAGAAAAATACGAAAAAAAATTTGAAATTTTTTGAAAAAAATTAAAACAAGTCTGAAAAAAAAATTGAAAAAAAAATTGTTCCTAATGGCGCACTTCTATGTGGTGCGCCATTAGCATACCAGATACTTAATGGTGCACCATGGGCCATAGCGGTGCGCCATTAGAATACCAGATTCTAATGGCCTGATGCTAGTGGTGCACCAGTAGTGCGCCAGTAGTAGCGAAAATAGGTGCGCCACTAGCAGCCCTTTTTCTAGTAGTGGCGGATCCTAAGGAGAAGGTTGCAGTCGACTTGCACCTCGTCGTCCTTGCGGATGGGGGTGGGTCTCAAACTTAGGCGAGTGTTGGACTGCCGTTAAGCCACTTATTGAGAGAACTTAGGCGAGTGCTGGACTGCAGCTAAGCCCATCGAGTGGGAGGATTTCTCTGCACTCGGTAGGATTTTTTCAAACTTAGGCGAGTGTTGGACTGCCATTAAGTCTCTTAGTGAGAGAAATTAGGCGAGTGCTCGACTGCAGCTAAGCCCCCGAGTGGGAGGATTGCTCTCCACTCGGTAGGATTTTTCCAAAACTAGGCGAGTGCTGGACTACCATTAAGTCTCTTAGTGAGAGACTTTAGGCCATTGCTCGATTGCAGCTAAGCCCCCGAGTGGGAGGATTGCTCTCCACTCGGTAGGATTTTTCCAAACTTAGGCGAGTGCTGGACTGCCGTTAAGTCCCTTAGTGAGTGAACTTAGGCGAGTGTTTGACTGCAGCTAAGCCCCCCGAGTGGGAGGATTGCTCTCCACTCAGTGGGATTTTTCAAACTGACAGTGAGTGGGATTTTGTCAGTGATGATGCTGTGTGGGACTCCATATCTGAATGTCAATTCCCTGATAAAACTGACAGCGGTGCTAACATCAAGGTTCTTGATAGGTTTGGCTTCGATCCATTTGATAAACTTGTCGACTACAACGAGCAAGTGAGTGAAGCCGCTTTTGCCGGTTCTCAGCGGTCCAACCATATCCAGTCCCCAAACAGCGAAGGGCCAGAGGAGGGGGGGTGGTCTTCAGGGATGACGCTAGCTTGTGAGACATATCGAAGTAAAATTGACAGCCTTCACATCTGTCGACTATATCTTTCGCCATATCATTTGCTCGTGGCCAATAGAATCCAGCTTGGTATGCTTTAGCCACGATGGCCCGAGAGGACGCATGGTGACCACAGGTCCCCGAGTGGATGTCATTGAGGATCATTCGACCTTCTTCTAGTGTTATGCACTTCTGACCGACTCCAGTCACACTTTCCCTGAACAGCTGCCCACTTATCACAGTAAAAGATTTGGATCGACAGACGATCTATCGAGCTTCTTCTTCATCCTCTGGGAGCTCTTTCCTGAGGATGTACGCAATGTAGGGCACCGTCCAGTCGGGAGTAATGGCCAGAACCTCCATGATCAGGTCGACCACAGCTGGGACCTCAACTTTAGTCGGATCTGTGGCGCTCGTGGGTTGCGGGGGATCTTCAGTGAAAGGGTCTTCCTGAACTGTCGGTGTGTGAATATGCTCGAAGAACACATTGCTGGGAATGGCTTCTCTCTTGGAACCTATCTTTGCCAATTCATCGGCTGCTTGATTTTTCAATCGGGGGACGTGGTGGAGTTCTAACCCCTCGAACTTCTTCTCAAGCTTTCTCACTGCATTGCAGTAACCAGTCATGGCTGGACTTCTGACGTCCCACTCCTTCATCACTTGATTAACTACCAAATCTGAGTCGCCATAGACCATGAGGCGACAGACGCCGAGTGAGATGGCCATGTGCAACCCATACAGGAGTGCTTCATATTCTGCTCATCATTGGAGGAATCAAAGTGAATCTAGAGGACATATCCGAGCTTGTTTCTTTGGGGGGATACCAAAACCCCGTTAAACATTTTCAAAATCCCCAAAAACCAAACACAAAAAAGTTATGGGGCTTTCAAGATCTAGAGGCAAAAAAAATAAAAAAAAGGTTTTGGCATTTTTTTTCAATTTATTTTTCAAAAAATGATACGTAATATGACCGGGAAGTTTGAAATATTTTTCAAAATTTCATCATAGTCATGAACATGAACAAACTCCTAGACATCAACAAGGTATAATAGGATTGATATGCTAGATATATCAACAAGTGCCTTTGAAGTGAGCTGTTGCTGGGGTTGGATAGAACTCTGAAGTTAAGCGTGCTTGGGCTGGAGTAGTGTGAGGATGGGTGACCTTTTGGAAAGTATGACCACGGAGTGGGATTTGACCTGAGATTAAGCATATTCACCTGAGATTAAGAAAAAAACGAAAAAAAAATCTGAAAAAAAAATTGAAAAAAAATTGTTACTAATGGCGCACTTCTATGTGGTGCGCCATTAGCATACCAGATACTAATGGCGCACTGTGGGCCATACTAATGGCGCACCAGTGGTGCACCATTAGAATACCAGATTCTAATGGCGTGATGCTAGTGGTGCACCAGTAGTGCGCCATTAGTAGCGAAAATAGGTGCGCCACTAGCAGCCCTCTTTCTAGTAGTGGCGGATCCTAAGGAGAAGGTTGCGGTCGACTTGCACCTCGTCGTCCTTGCGGATGGGGGTGGGTCTCAAACTTAGGTGAGTGGTGGACTGCTGTTAAGCCACTTATTGAGAGAACTTAGGCGAGTGCTGGACTGCAGCTAAGCCCATCGAGTGGGAGGATTGCTCTCCACTCGGTAGGATTTTTTCAAACTTAGGCGAGTGCTGGACTGCCGTTAAATCTCTTAGTGAGAGAACTTAGGCGAGTGCTCGACTTCAGCTAAGCCCCCGAGTGGGAGGATTGCTCTCCACTCGGTAGGATTTTTCCAAAACTAGGCGACTGCTGGACTGCCATTAAGTCTCTTAGTGAGAGACTTTAGGCCAGTGCTCGACTGCAGCTAAGCCCCCGACTCGGAGGATTGCTCTCCACTCGGTAGGATTTTTCCAAA
>NC_041384.1:280562551-280566084 GCF_002162155.2 Triticum dicoccoides | reverse complement strand
CTGAGTGGGAGGGTTGCTCTCCACTCGGTGAGATTTTTCAAACTTAGGCGAGTGTTGGACAACCGTTAAGTCTCTTAGTGAGAGAACTTAGGCGAGTGCTCGACTATAGCTAAGCCCCCGAGTGGGAGGATTGCTCTCCACTCGGTGGGATTTTTCAAACTGAGGCGAGTGTTGGACAGCCGTTAAGTCTCTTACTGAGAGAACTTAGGCGAGTGCTCGACTGTAGCTAAGCCCCCGAGTGGGAGGATTGCTCTCCACTCAGTGGGATTTTTTCAAACTTAGGCGAGTGCTCGACTGCCGTTAAGTCTCTTAGTGAGAGAACTTAGGAGAGTGCTCGACTGCAGCTAAGCCCCCGAGTGGGAGGATTGCTCTCCACTCGGTAGGATTTTTTTGAACTTAGGCGGACCGGACTCGCGACTAAGCCCACCCACTAGGGGATTTCAAAAGTAAATAAGAACAACACAATCGAATGAGAGAACCGTAAGCTCTTGTCTTTGATAAACAAATTACAAAAGGTGTTGCTTATTACATTTTATTCAAGCGAGTGTTTAAGTATAAAAGGGGCGGAGCAGCTCCGCGTTCCAAGCCCGTGGCTCGTGTTTCTGATGCTTGATTCTGTAAAGATGATATGCTCCGTTGTGGAGAACTTTGGTGACGATGAAGGGGCCTTCCCAAGTTGGAGTGAGCTTGTGTGGTTTCTACTGATCCACTCAAAGAACCAAGTCTCCTTCTTGAAAGGCCCGACCCCTCTCATTCCTAGCATGGAATCGATGCAAGTCTTCGTGATAAATGGTCGAGCGGATCAAGGCCATCTCTCTTTCCTCCTCTAGGAGATCGACTGAATCTTGTCGGGCCTGCTCTGCTTCTGCTTCGGAGAAGATTTCAACTCAGGGTGCATTGTGGAGCAAGTCACTTGGCAGAACAGCCTCGGCTCCATAAACTAAGAAGAAAGGAGTTCTTCCAGTCGACCGATTAGGAGTTGTCCTTAAGCCCCACAGAACTGACGAAAGTTCATCGACCCAAGCACCCGCCGCGTGTTAGAGATCACGCATCAGTCGGGGTTTCAGTCCTTTGAGAATTAGGCCATTGGCTCTTTCTGCTTGTCCGTCCGACTGCGGGTGAGCGATAGAAGCATAGTCGACTCGAGTGCCCTGAGAGATGCAGAAAGCTCTAAACTCATCAGAATTGAAGTTCGACCCGTTGTCAGTGATGATGCTATGTGGGACTCCATATCTGAATGTCAATTCCCTGATAAAATTGACAGCGGTGCTAACATCAAGGTTCTTGATAGGTTTGGCTTCGATCCATTTGATAAACTTGTTGACTGCAACGAGCACGTGAGTGAAGCCGCTTTTGCCGGTTCTCAGCGGTCCAACCATATCCAGTCCCCAAACAGCGAAGGGCCAGACGAGGGGGGGTGGTCTTCAGGGCTGATGCTAGCTTGTGAGACATATCGGAGTAAAATTGACAGCCTTCACATCTGTCGACTATATCTTTCGCCATCTCATTTGCTCGTGGCCAATAGAATCCAGCTTGGTATGCTTTAGCCACGATGGCCCGAGAGGACGCATGGTGACCACAGGTCCCCGAGTGGATGTCATTGAGGATCATTCGACCTTCTTCTAGTGTTATGCACTTCTGACCGACTCCAGTCACACATTCCCTGAACAGCTGCCCTCTTATCATAGTAAAAGATTTGGATCGACAAACGATCTATCGAGCTTCTTCTTCATCCTCTGGGAGCTCTTTCCTGAGGATGTACGCAATGTAGGGCACCGTCCAGTCGGGAGTAATGGCCAGAACCTCCATGATCAGGTCGACCACAGCTGGGACCTCGACTTCAGTCGGATCCGTGGCGCTCGTGGGTTGCGGGGGCTCTTCAGTGAAAGGGTCTTCCTGAACTATTGGTGTGTGAATATGCTCCAAGAACACATTGCTGAGAATGGCTTCTCTCTTGGAACCTATCTTTGCCAATTCATCGGCTGCTTGATTTTTCAATCGGGGGACGTGGTGGAGTTCTAACCCCTCGAACTTCTTCTCAAGCTTTCTCACCGCGTTGCAGTAACCAGTCATGGCTGGACTTTTAACATCCCACTCCTTCATCACTTGATTAACTACCAAATCTGAGTCGCCATAGACCATGAGGCGACGGACGCCGAGTGAGATGGCCATGTGCAACCCATACAGGAGTGCTTCATATTCTGCTCATCGTTGGCGGAATCAAAGTGAATCTAGAGGACATATCCGAGCTTGTCTCTTCGAGGGGATACCAGAACCCCGTTAAACATTTTCAAAATCCCCAAAAACCTAACACAAAAAAGTTACGGGGCTTTCAATATCTAGAGGCAAAAAATTCAAAAAAAAGGTTTTGAAATTTTTTTTAGTTTTTTTTTCAAAAAATGATACGTAATATGACCGGGAAGTTTGAAATATTTTTCAAAATTTCATCATAGTCATGAACATGAACAAAGTCCTAGACATCAACAAGGTATAATAGGATTGATATGCTAGATATATCAACAAGTGCCTGTGAAGTGAGCTATTGCTGGGGTTGGATAGAACTCTGAAGTTAAGCGTGCTTGGGCTGGAGTAGTGTGAGGATGGGTGACCTTTCGGGAAGTTTGACCACGGAGTGCGATTTGACCTGAGATTAAGCATATTGACCCGAGATTAAGACATAATGACCTGAGATTAAAAAAATTTGAAAAAAATTGAAAAAAATTAAAGAAAATCTGAAAAAAAATTGAAAAAAAATTGTTACTAATGGCGCACTTCTATGTGGTGCGCCATTAGTGTACCAGATACTAATGGCGCACCGTGGGCCATACTAATGGCGCAACAGTGGTGCGCCATTAGAATACCAGATTATAATGGCGCACCACAGGTGCGCCATTAGAAAAAAATTCTAATGGCGTGATGCTAGTGGCGCACTAGTAGTGCGCCATTAGTAGCGAAAATAGGTGCGCCACTAGCATCCCTTTTTCTAGTAGTGGCAGATCCTAAGGAGAAGGTTGCAGTCGACTTGCACCTCGTCGTCCTTACGGATGGGGGTGGGTCTCAAACTAAGGTGAGTGCTGGACTGCCGTTAAGCCTCTTATTGAGAGAACTTAGGCGAGTGCTCGACTGCAGCTAAGCCCCTCGAGTGGGAGGATTGCTCTCCACTCGGTAAGATTTTTTCAAACTTAGGCGAGTGCTGGACTGCCGTTAAGTCTCTTAGTGAGAGAACTTAGGCGAGTGCTCGACTTCAGCTAAGCCCCCGAGTGGGAGGATTGCTCTCCACTCGGTAGGATTTTTCCAAAACTAGGTGAGTGCTGGACTGCCATTAAGTCTCTTAGTGAGAGACTTTAGGCCAGTGCTCGACTGCAGCTAAGCCCCCGACTGGGAGGATTGCTCTCCACTCGGTAGGATTTTTCCAAACTTAGGCGAGTGCTGGACTGCTGTTAAGTCCCTTAGTGAGAGAACTTAGGCGAGTGTTCGACTGCAGCTAAGCCCCCCGAGTGGGAGGATTGCTCTCCACTAGGTGGGATTTTTCA
>NC_041384.1:280522596-280562261 GCF_002162155.2 Triticum dicoccoides | reverse complement strand
TTTCAAACTTAGGCAAGTGTTGGACAGCCGTTAAGTCTCTTAGTGAGAGAACTTAGGCGAGTGCTCGACTATAGCTAAGCCCCCAAGTGGGAGGATTGCTCTCCACTCGGTGGGATTTTTCAAACTTAGCCGAGTGTTGGACTGCCGTTAAGTCTCTTAGTGAGAGAACTTAGGCGAGTGCTCGACTGTAGCTAAGCCCCCGAGTGGGAGGATTGCTCTCAACTCGATGGGATTTTTTCAAACTTAGGCGAGTGCTCGACTGCCGTTAAGTCTCTTAGTGAGAGAACTTAGGCGAGTGCTCGACTGCAGCTAAGCCCCCGAGTGGGAGGATTGCTCTCCACTCGGTAGGATTTTTTCGAACTTAGGCGGACCGGACTCGCGACTAAGTCCACCCACTAGGGGATTTCAAAAGTAAATAAGAACAACACAAACGAATGAGAGAACCGTAAGCTCTTGTCTTTGATAAACAAATTACAAAAGGTGTTGCTCATTACATTTTATTCAAGGGAGTGTTTAAGTATAAAAGGGCCGGAGCAGCTCCGTGTTCCAAGCCTGTGGCTCGTCTTTCTGATGCTTGATTCTGTAAAGATGATATGCTCCATTGTGGAGAACTTTGGTGACAATGAAGGGGCCTTCCCAAGTTGGAGTGAGCTTGTGTGGTTTCTGCTGATCCACTCGAAGAACCAAGTCTCCTTCTTTAAAGGCCCGACCCCTCACATTCCTGGCGTGGAATCGATGCAAGTCTTGCTGATAAATGGTCGAGCGGATCAAGGCCATCTCTCTTTCCTCCTCTAGGAGATCGACTGAATCTTGTCGGGCCTGCTCTACTTCTGCATCGGAGAAGATTTCAACTCGGGGTGCATTGTGGAGCAAATCACTTAGCAGAACAGCCTCGGCTCCATAAACTAAGAAGAAAGGAGTTCTTCCAGTCGACTGATTAGGAGTTGTCCTTAAGCCCCACAAAACTGACAAAAGTTCATCGACCCAAGCACCTGCTGCATGTTAGAGATCACGCATCAGTCGGGGTTTCAGTCCTTTGAGAATTAGGCCATTCACTCTTTCTGCTTGTCCGTTCGACTGCGGGTGAGCGACAGAAGCATAGTCGACTCGAGTGCCCTGAGAGGCGCAAAAAGCTCTGAACTCATCAGAATTGAAGTTCGACCCATTGTCAATGATGATGCTATGTGGGACTCCATATCTGAATGTCAATTCCCTGATAAACTGACAGCGGTGCTAACATCAAGGTTCTTGATAGGTTTGGCTTCGATCCATTTGGTAAACTTGTCGACTGCAACGAGCACGTGAGTGAAGCCGCTTTTGCCGGTTCTCAACGGTCCAACCATATCTAGTCCCCAAACAGCGAAGGGCCAGACGAGGTGGATGGTCTTCAGGGCTGACGCTAGCTTGTGAGACATATCGGAGTAAAATTGACAGCCTTCACATCTGTCGACTATATCTTTCGCCATCTCATTTGCTCGTGGCCAATAGAATCCAGCTTGGTATGCTTTAGCCATGATGGCCCGAGAGGATGCATGGTGACCACAGGTCCCCGAGTGGATGTCATTGAGGATCATTCGACCTTCTTCTAGTGTTATGCACTTCTGACCGACTCTAGTCACACATTCCCTGAACAGCTGCCCTCTTATCACAGTAAAAGCTTTGGATCGACAGACGATCTGTCGAGCTTCTTCTTCATCCTCTAGGAGCTCTTTCCTGAGGATGTACGCAAAGTAGGGCACCGTCTAGTCGGGAGTAATTGCTAGAACCTCCATGATCAGGTCGACCACAGCTGGCACCTCGACTTCAGTCGGATCCGTGGCGCTCGTGGGTTGCGGGGGCTCTTCAGTGAAAGGGTCTTCCTGAACTGTCGGTGTGTGAATATGCTCCAAGAACACATTGCTGTGAATGGCTTCTCTCTTGGAACCTATCTTTGCCAATTCATCGGCTGCTTGATTTTTCAATCGGGGGACGTGGTGGAGTTCTAACCCCTCGAACTTCTTCTCAAGCTTTCTCACCGCGTTGCAGTAACCAGTCATGGCTGGACTTCTGACATCCCACTCCTTCATCACTTGATTAACTACCAAATCTGAGTCGCCATAGACCATGAGGCGACGGACGCCGAGTGAGATGGCCATGTGCAACCCATACAGGAGTGCTTCATATTCTGCTCATCGTTGGAGGAATCAAAGTGAATCTGGAGGACATATCTGAGCTTGTCTCTTCGAGGGGATACCAGAACCCCGTTAAACATTTTCGAAATCCCCAAAAACCTAACACAAAAAAAGTTGCGGGGCTTTCAATATCTAGAGGAAAAAAAATTCAAAAAAAGGTTTTGAATTTTTTTTTAATTTTTTTTTTTAAAAATGATACGTAATATGACCGGGAAGTTTGAAATATTTTTCAAAATTTCATCATAGTCATGAACATGAACAAAGTCCTAGACATCAACAAGGTATAATAGGATTGATATGCTGGATAGATCAACAAGTGCCTGTGAAGTGAGCTATTGCTGGGGTTGGATAGAACTCTGAAGTTAATCGTGCTTGGGCTGGAGTAGTGTGAGGATGGGTGACCTTTCGGGAAGTTTGACCACGGAGTGCGATTTGACCTGAGATTAAGCATATTGACCCGAGATTAAGACATAATGACCTAAGATTAAAAAAATTTGAAAAAAATTAAAGAAAATCTGAAAAAAAAATTCAAAAAAAATTGTTACTAATGGCCCACTTCTATGTGGTGCGCCATTAGTGTACCAGATACTAATGGCGCACCGTGGGTCATACTAATGGCGCACCAGTGGTGCGCCATTAGAATACCAGATTATAATGGCGCACCACAGGTGCGCCATTAGAAAAAAAATTCTAATGGCGTGATGCTAGTGGCGCACCAGTAGTGCGCCATTAGTAGCGAAAATAGGTGCGCCACTAGCAGCCCTTTTTCTAGTAGTGGCGGATCCTAAGGAGAAGGTTGCAGTCGACTTGCACCTCGTCGTCCTTGCGGATGGGGGTGGGTCTCAAACTTAGGTGAGTGCTGGACTGCCGTTAAGCCTCTTATTGAGAGAACATAGGCGAGTGCTTGACTGCAGCTAAGCCCCTCGAGTGGGAGGATTGCTCTCCACTCGATAGGATTTTTTCAAACTTAGGCAAGTGCTGGACTGCCGTTAAGTCTCTTAGTGAGAGAACTTAGGGGAGTGCTCGACTGCAGCTAAGCCCCCGAGTGGGAGGATTGCTCTCCACTTGGTAGGATTTTTCCAAAACTAGGCGAGTGCTGGACTACCGTTAAGTCTCTTAGTGAGAGACTTTAGGCCAGTGCTCGACTGCAGCTAAGCCCCCGAGTGGGAGGATTGCTCTCCACTCGGTAGGATTTTTCCAGCCTTAGGTGAGTGCTGGACTGCCGTTAAGTCCCTTAGTGAGAGAACTTAGGGGAGTGTTCGACTGCAGCTAAGCCCCCCGAGTGGGAGGATTGCTCTCCACTAGGTGGGATTTTTCAAACTTAGGCGACTGCTGGACTGCCGTTAACTCTCTTAGTGAGAGAACTTAGGCGAGTGCTCGACAGCAGCTAAGCCCCTGAGTGGGAGGGTTTTTCTCCACTCGGTGGGATTTTTCAAACTTAGGCAAGTGTTGGACAGCGGTTAAGTCTCTTAGTGAGAGAACTTAGGCGAGTGCTCGACTATAGCTAAGCCCCCGAGTGGGAGGATTGCTCTCCACTCGGTGGGATTTTTCAAACTCTGGCGAGTGTTGGACTGCCGTTAAGTCTCTTAGTGAGAGAACTTAGGCGAGTGCTCGACTGTAGCTAAGCCCCCGAGTGGGGGGATTGCTCTCCACTCGGTTGGATTTTTTCAAACTTAGGCGAGTGCTCGACTGCCGTTAAGTCTCTTAGTGAGAGAACTTAGGCGAGTGCTCGACTGCAACTAAGCCCCCGAGTGGGAGGATTGCTCTCCACTCGGTAGGATTTTTTCGAACTTAGGCGGACCGGACTCGCGACTAAGCCCACCCACTGGGGGATTTCAAAAGTAAATAAGAACAACACAATCGAATGAGAGAATCGTAAGCTCTTGTCTTTGATAAACAAATTACAAAAGGTGTTGCTTATTACATTTTATTCAAGCGAGTGTTTAAGTATAAAAGGGGCGGAGCAGCTCCGCGTTCCAAGCCCGTGGCTCTTCTTTCTGATGCTTGATTCTGTAAAGATGATATGCTCCGTTGTGGAGAACTTTGGTGACGATGAAGGGGCCTTCCCAACTTGGAGTGAGCTTGTGTGGTTTCTGCTGATCCACTCGAAGAACCAAGTCTCCTTCTTGAAAGGCCCGACCCCTCACATTCCTGGCGTGGAATCGATGCAAGTCTAGCTGATAAATGGTCGAGCAGATCAAGGCCATCTCTCTTTACTCCTCTAGAAGATCTTGTCGGGCCTGCTCTGCTTCTGCTTCGGAGAAGATTCCAACTCGGGGTGCATTGTGGAGAAAGTCACTTGGCAGAACAGCCTCGGCTCCATAAACTAAGAAGAAAGGAGTTCTTCTAGTCGACCGATTAGGAGTTGTCCTTAAGCCCCACAGAACTGACGAAAGTTCATCGACCCAAGCACCTGCCGCGTGTTAGAGATCACGCATCAGTCGGGGTTTTAGTCCTTTGAGAATTAGGCCATTGGCTCTTTCTGCTTGTCCGTTCGACTGCGGGTGAGGGACAGAAGCATAGTCAACTCGATTGCCCTGAGAGGCGCAGAAAGCTCTGAACTCATCAGAATTGAAGTTCGACCCATTGTCAGTGATGATGTTGTGTGGGACTCCATATCTGAATGTCAATTCCATGATAAAATTGACAGTGGTGCTAACATCAAGGTTCTTGATTGGTTTGGGTTCGATTCATTTGGTAAACTTGTCGACTGCAACGAGCACGTGAGTGAAGCCGCTTTTACCGGTTCTCAGCAGTCCAGCCATATCCAGTCCCCAAACAGCGAAGGGCTAGACGAGGGGGATGGTCTTCAGGGCTGACGCTAGCTTGTGAGACATATTGGAGTAAAATTGACAGCCTTCACATCTGTCGACTATATCTTTCGCCATCACATTTGCTCGTGGCCAATAGAATCCATATTGGTATGCTTTAGCCATGATGGCCCGAGAGGACGCATGGTGACCACAGGTCCCCGAGTGGATGTCATTGAGCATCATTCGACCTTCTTCTAGTGGTATGCACTTCTGACCGACTCCAGTCACACTTTCCCTGAACAGCTGCCCTCTTATCATAGTAAAAGCTTTGGATCGACAGACAATCTGTCGAGCTTCTTCTTCATCCTCTGGGAGCTCTTTCCTGAGGATGTACACAATGTAGGGCACCGTCCAGTCGGGAGTAATGGCCAGAACCTCCATGATCAGGTCGACCACATCTGTGACCTCGACTTCAGTCGGATTGGTGGCGCTCGTGGGTTGCGGGGGCTCTTCAATGAAAGGGTCTTCCTGAACTGTCGGTGTGTGAATATGCTCCAAGAACACATTGCTTGGAATGGCTTCTCTATTGGAACCTATCTTTGCCAATTCATCAGCTGCTTGATTTTTCAATCGGGGGACGTGGTGGAGTTCTAACCCCTCGAACTTCTTCTCAAGCTTTCTCACCTCGTTGCAGTAACCAGTCATGGCTGGACTTCTGACGTCCCACTCCTTCATCACTTGATTAACTACCAAATCTGAGTCACCATAGACCATGAGGCGACGGACGCCGAGTGAGATGGCCATGTGCAACCCATACAGGAGTGCTTCATATTCTGCTCATCGTTGGAGGAATCAAAGTGAATCTGGAGGACATATCCGAGCTTGTCTCTTCGGGAGGATACCAGAACTACTCCAGCACCAGAACCGTTCAACATCTTGGATCCATCAAAGAACATGGTCCAGTGCTTAGAGTGAACATGAGTCGGCAGTTGCTGTTCGATCCACTCGGTGAGGAAATCTGCTATTGCTTGGGACTTGATAGCTTTCTTTGCCTCAAACTTGATATCCAAGGGAAGGAGTTCAATCGCCCATTTTGCCACTCGACCAGTTGCGTCTTTGTTGTGCAGAATCTCTAACAATGGAGCGTCGCAGACGACTGTAACAAAGTGATCTGAGAAGTAGTGTGCAACCTTCTTTGTGGTCATGTAAATTCCATAGAGAAGCTTCTGATAGTGAGGATATCTCTGCTTTGACGGGGTCAAGACTTCAGAAATGTAATAAACTGGGCGTTGGACTTTGTACGCTTTTCCTCCTTCTTCCCGCTCGACCGTAAGTACTATACTAACGACTTGTCCAGTGGCTGCTATATAAAGCAGTAGAGGCTCTTTGCTGACTGGAGCAGCAAGCACCGGCTGGGTGGAAAGCAGGGCTTTTAGCTCTGCGAATGTTGTATCAGCTTCTGGAGTCCACTCGAACTTATCTGATTTCTTCATCAGTCGGTAAAGAGGTAGTGCCTTTTCACCGAGGCGAGAAATGAATCGACTTAGGGTGGCCAAGCAACCCGTGAGCTTCTGGACATCATGCACACGCACAGGGCATATCATTCGGAGTATAGCGCCTACTTTCTCTGGGTTAGCATCGATTCCTCATTCGGAAACAAGAAAACCGAGTAACTTGCTGCCTAGAACTCCAAACGTTCACTTTGATGGATTGAGCTTGATATCATACCTTCCGAGGTTGGCAAAGGTTTCAGCGAGGTCGGTCAGCAGGTCGGAACCTTTACATGACTTGACCACAATGTCATCCATGTATGCTTCCACATTCCGACTGATCAGAGTGAGCAGGCACTTTTGAATCATCCGCATAAATGTGGCTCCGGCATTCTTCAAGCCAAATGGCATTGTGACATAATAGAAGCACCCAAACGGGGTGATAAAAGCTGTCTTTATTTTGTCGGGTCCGTACAGACGGATCTGGTGGTACCCGGAGTAGGCATCCAAAAAGGACAAACACTCGCACCCAGCAGTCGAATCGACTATCTGATCGATGCGAGGGAGAGGGAAGTGATCTTTCAGGCAGGCCCGATTGATATGCTTGAAATCAATGCACATGTGGAGTGAGTCATCTTTCTTTGCGACCATGACAACATTGGCTAACCACTCGGAGTGTGAAATCTCTCGGATAAACTCAGCTGCCAAAAGCCGAGCCACCTCTTTGTCGATTGCTTTTCTTTTCTGGACGGTGGACCATCGAAGATGCTCTTTGACTGGTTTCACTTTCGGGTCGACTCGCAAATGATGCTCAGCCAGTCCCCTGGGAACACTTGGCATGTCAGAAGGCTTCCAAGCAAAGATGTCCCAGTTCTCACGGAGAAACTGGATGAGCGCTTCTTCCTATTTTGAGTCGAGTGTGGTCGAAATGTGGGTCGGAGCTGCATTGGGGTCCGTCGGGTGAATGTGAACAGACTTCGTCTCGCCGGACGACTGGAATGCTGAATCCGTGGCTGGCTTCTTGGCTCGCAGCAAGTCACTCGGGTCTGCATTGTTCTGGTATTCTTGCAATTCTACCACGGCCATCTGGGCATCGGCGATCTTTGAGCCCTTCTGGAAACACTCTTCCGCCTTTTTCTGATTACCAGAGATAGTGATCACTCCTCTGGGACAAGGCATCTTCAGTTTGAGGTACACGTAACAAGGTCGAGCCATGAATCGTGCATAAGATGGCCTTCCTAGAATTGCATGATACGCACTCTGAAAATCCACGACTTCAAATGTCAACTTTTCTTTGTGGTAATTTTTGGCATCACCGAAAACCACGTCGAGTGCAATCTGACCGAGGGACGCAGCCTTCTTGCCTGGGATGACCCCGTGGAACTCATATGGCTTTCACTGAGTCTGGACATCGGAATGCCCATTCCTTTCAACGTTTCTGCATACAGAATGTTCTGGCCACTGCCACCGTCCATCAGGACCTTTGTCAGTCGAGTGCCTTCGACCACCGGGTCGACCACCAGCGCTTGCCTCCCAGGGCTGGCGATGTGCATTGGATGATCAGACTGGTCGAACGTAATGGCAATCTGCGACCATTTCAAGTAACTGGGTGTCGCCGGAGAGACCATGTTCACTTCTCTGTTGATGACTTTCAATCGACTCCTGTTTTCAACATCAGCAAAAATCATCAGAGTGGAATTCACGTGAGGATAACCATCATCATCTTCTCCTTCACTCTCAGCCTTGTCTGCCTCCTTCTCCTTTTCCTTGGGCTGTTTCTCTTGGAACTGCTGGATCAGGAGCCGACAGTGTCGAGTGGTATGCTTTGGGTAAATGAAATTACCTTCTTCGTCTTTTTTGGTGTGGATATGGCACGGCAGATCCAACACGTCATTTCCATCTTGATCTTTTACTTTCTTGGGGTTCCACGGCCCTTTGGGCTTCCCCTTGAACTTTCCTTGAACCACAACTAAGGCCTCACTCGGAGTAGCTGGTTCGGCCTTGTGTTTTTGTTTCCGACTGGAGTTTCCTCCTCCAGTTTTGTGGGCGACTGCTTTGTGCTTGCCGCTCCATATTCGCTCTTCTTCTTCACCATTAGCATACTTGGTGGCAATTTCCATCATCCGAGTCAGAGTCATGTTTCCTGTTCGACCAAATTTCAGATTCAACTCCCGGTACCTGACGCCTTCCTTGAAAGCACAAATTGCCTGATGATCAGACACATCTTCCACCATGTGGTGCAGGGTGATCCACCTTTGGATATAATCTCTCAAAGTTTCATTCGGTTTCTGGATGCAACACTGTAATTCTGTCAAACCTTCTGGCCGTTTGCAAGTACCCTCAAACGTTGTAACAAACACTCGGGCGAGATCTTCCCAAGTATAGATGTTGCCAGGTGCCAACTGATTCAGCCACGCTCTAGCTGAGCCCTCCAACATCAGAGGAAGGTGTTTCATGGCCACCTCATCATTGCCGCCACCAATGTGGACAGCCACTCGGTAGTCTTCGAGCCAGGTGTCAGGCTTGGACTCTACGGTGAACTTACTGACTCCAGTGGCCAACCTGAAGTTGGGGGGAATCACTGCAGCTCTAATAGCTCTGCTGAAGCACTCTGGGCCAGAGACATGCACTCTATTGCTGGTTTGTTGGCCTCTGTCATGACCATCTCGGTGAGCTCTGTTCCTGTCGACCAAGCCCTGCACGAGAATAAATCTCGCATCAAAGCCTGGCTCCCTGGGGTCGACTGGAATACCTCTTCCGACGCTGTTAGGGCGTTTGTCTTCATGTGGCCACGACACGTATGACCCACTCCTTGGAGGAGGCGTGGGCACTCGACAGCGACCATCGCGATCGGCTCGACGATCATACTGCTCCTGGTTTCGGTACTGATCACGCCGCTTTCCACGTCCCTCACGCCTCGGGGGCGATCTCGGGCTATGGGCCGACTGTACCGTATCTGCGACCACAGATCTGCTATGGATCCTATCCCGCGACTGAGACATGACCGTATTATTCTCTCCCGCTGCCCGGAGCAAGGCCCTGATCTGCGCCAGACCTCGGCCAGCTTCTGACTGGGAAGGATGAATCAACTCTGCTATCCGGGTAGCAGCTGCTAGGTTTTGGATCGGTGTTCGGTATACCTGAGCCGGAGGTGGAAAAAGTTGGCGTCGGCTGGACTCAGGAGCACGTTGACGAGCGTGATCGTCGAGTGCGTGCTGGAGGTTCTCCAGCCGAGTGCGCTCAGCCAGATTGGCCAGGCGAGCCTGCTCCACACTACTAGGGAAAAGCCTACCAGCAGCGAGGGTTTTGGGCCTCTGAGTAGCGCGGGCACCGGCGCTACTAATAAGGCGCTACAGCTAACGTATAGCAGTAGCGCCGGTTGTCCCACGCTACTGCTATACATGAATAGCTGTAGCGCTCTTTGGTAAAGGGCGCTACTGATATTATCTGCAGCGCTGTTTGCTGGGACGCGCTACTAACAATGCGGCGCTACTGCTAAATTTCCCCCCTTGCTACTACTAGTTTATTTATTAGTTTTTTTCCTGCATATTTGTTTTGTATTTGTTTTGTATTTGAATAGGCTTTATACAATAATCTTTAGCATATCATACACATACAAATGTAATCATAGCATATACATACAATTAGTCTCATCAAATCATGTCATCATCATAATCATCATCCAACACAAAGTGGTCTCTCGTCATCATCTCGAAAAAAGTGATACAAGTCTCGAATTATATGCAAATACATCGTCATCCATCTAAACAATGATATACGCGATAAGAGCTTTCACTTTGAGAACATGAGTTCGTATCCCTCTTTCGCATTAGCATGAACCTCTAAACTAACTACTGCCTGTCGCTCGGAAACCGGAAGGGCCTGACACTCCGGCCACTTGTCGTATATATACTCCTGGCATAGCACTTCTTCGCCATCTAGGATCTATGCACCTGCATCATCACATGAGTCGATGATATGCAACATATATAGTTGAGCAACAGAAAGAGACAGACTTGGCAAAAATAAAAACAACATATCATAAGCATAAATAACAAAATTCATCGTACCCCAAAATGCCCTAACTAGAGTGATTTTCGCTAGTCGAGGAGGAGGACGGTTTAATTACATCACAAATAAAGTTTCACCGTGCATAACTCAAAGTTTTGTCATACAGAAAGTATGGACTAAATGGACACATTGTCATATATCGACAATCACTCCAACATGTCGTTCCATCCATCCAGGTCAGGGAGATAGTCCCTGATCCTAGTGAAAGGCTTCAGGTCGAGATGCTGAGAGGCTATCCATGTTCGGACGTCTTCCCGCGACATTTGTCCTTCTCCGTAGAACATCCCTGTTTTTCCGATGACCTCCTTCATGATGATTTGGGCAAGTTCGCGCTAGATGTTATAGAACTCAGCTCGAAGTCGATGATCCTCGATATCTCCTATGGCCTTTGCCCATTGCAGAATATGGGCATCGCCGGATCTAGGTGACATGCGAAGGTTCTAGTGATCCCGTCTGTACTCCAGCATGTGGTGTAGGACATAGAATCCATCATTAAGAGAATTCTTCGGTTGCTGAATGCAGCAGAAGTCGGTCTTATGGACGAAGGCGACCCTGCCGCCCCTTCTCTTCTTGTCCCTGACCTCTCCACCCCTTGCTTGGTAGTAAAACATAGCACTGTCGAGAACATCCTTGATGTGGGTGTAATCCTTTTTGTGAATGTTCTTCGACGAGTCCAAGTAAAGAGCTTGGGAGAATCGGGGTAGAGGATGATGAGGACGGCGCGCCCGCCGCTGCGCAAAATAAGTCCTCAAATTAATATCCTCCACTGTGCAAATGAATGATTGAAATCGAAGGAAGGATAGCAGCACGGATGACTTACACGGGATGATAAGGCACGAGAATCGCCTCCTTGTCCTTATTGGCGAGCATGAAATTGACGATGTAATCCCTCGCGTATTCACGGTGATTTGCGCAGACTCCCAAGAAGCCCTCGTGCATGTAGTACGGGTCAGCGACACAGATATGAGATATCTCCTCAACCCCGATGATGTAGTTCATGTGCAAGGCATAAAGGTGGACAAACGTAAAATCCAGCTTCTTCACGTGAAACATGTCGAATATGTAATCGAATCGGAGGAAGAACTTATCCGCAGGGAAGCTGTCGACGTACAACATTTGCCGCGGAACGTTAACCACGTAGAGTGGGTATCCTGGATCTTTCGAGGCGATGAGGTCTTTCTCTACCCGCAGCACATCGTCATGAAGTCTGTTTAGATCGCCGAATCTGGCCGGAAGCGCTGTTGCAGGTAGGATTGGTTGACCGGGGATATGCCATTTATCCGCACCGGGGATATCGATACGGTCCTGAAGCCGAGGCTGCTGAGGCGGCTGGATCATAGAAACAGTTATTTTGCCTTTCCTCGCTCTCTTCCTAAACTTCTTTACTACCGGAAGGTCATCCATAATATGTTGAGACGACAATTCAGGCACCGACTCATGACGCTCAAACCCTGAGGAGGCGCCAGTAGAGACATACTGTTCAGCAGCGCCATCATCGTCCTCATCCTCATCCATGGCGACGTCATCAACGACTAATGGAGCCTCCTCCTTACCCCGTCCGCTATCACCCAACCCGACACCCGGTGATAATTGGGTAGGTGGGGTGTTGATGTTCATACCTTGCTGAGGCTGCGTGCTCGTGGGTGTGCTCCCGGCCGCCTCCAGACGAAGCAGACTCTTTGGCCACAACAGGACCCACCCAGCATTGCAACAATCACCAAGCCGCCGCGGTGTCTCGTCGTCATCCCCCAGTAGTACTGGAGGAGGCAAATTCTCGTGGCCCGGTTTGACACTGGCCACGGAAACCTTGAAGACGTTCGGGGGGATCGGCCGGCTGTGGAACAATGGTTCCTTTGGCTCCATTATCGTCGCCTTCCCCACATCCACCTTCTGCTCGCCGATGGTGTACAATATGGTGCACGGGGTTTCGTCGGCCTGCAAAGAAAAGTCTGCGACGTGAGACATCCGAAAGGCAACAAAAACGGGAGATTATACATTTATATTGAAGGGGGCCGGTGTGACAGATACCGTGAGGGCGTCGAGCTCAGCCAAAGATGAAGCACCGCCTAGCACGTCCGGTGCGGGAGCCGGTGCGGGAGCAGGTGCAGCTGCAGGTGCTGGTGCAACGCTAGTCGAGCTACTCCCCGCCAAGAAGTCAGCAAGGGGAAAGTCCGCTGCATCTTTTTTTGGATTTTGCCTAGTCCAATTGAAAACGGCCGGAACCAAGGTAGTAGAAATATCTAAAGCCACCTATTTTGCGGCAGCTACCGTTGTTGTGACTGTCTCGGTTGATTTCTTCTCAACCGCAATCTCAACCCTCTTGTTGATGTTTTATTCATTTAACCTTCGTCTTTCCTTTCTCTCCTCCGTGGTCTCACGGTAGTACTTCTTCCACGTGGCGCCGTCTCCGACACCGTGCATGCATCCATACGACGATCGAGTATCCACCGGTTGTTGTTTCAATATGTTCAACACCCGGTTGAATGGAGTGTCCCACTTGGGCCTCGCCAATGCCTCAGACGGCGAGTCGCTTTCGGCTGCAATCCTGTGTTGCTCTCTCTACAAAAGGCACAACAATCGTTTACAAATATGACTAACGTGTGCAGTCGAATTGATCAGAAACTAAAATTACCAGCAGTCTCATGAACTCCATAATGATTGATGTTGTGTCGTAAACCTTTTTCACTGGGTCCCAACGGTGCCGGGCCCTGAGGACGTCACGCTCCTGCGGGACAGTGAACTCCGCCAAGGGGTCTGGGATGCCCAGACTCGCGGCTTCCGCGTCCTCCATGGCCCATTTGGACCTCTTTCCGCCGTAACAACGGCTTCCGAGGTGGTGGCTCCCAATGTTCCTCTCTTGAAGCCCCTTCATGTACTTAGACTTTTTTTGGCATCTTCGGCCTTGCAAGCCTCCTTGAATATTTGAAACTGCTCTTCCGTGATTGTCGGATTATCCTTTACAATCTCGAAGTAGGGTTCCTTCTTGTCGATGATCCTTGCTTTCACTCGATTTTTCCAGGTGGCCAACGCGTCGCTAAACTTGGTCATGGCGTGTTTGTTTATCTTCTTCATTGCCGGGTCCTCATCTGGATCTTTATAATCCTTCTCATTCCGGCCCGGGAACAAGAATATCTGGTGAAACTTCTTTAGGAGGGAGCTCCTCATATTTTCTATCTTCTGTAGTTTCTCATCGTTGATGGTGGCGGTTGTCCGTATGATGCAGCCTATTTGATTTCCGTAGCATCGACGCGCTTCCTCGGGCGCCGTTGGCTCAAAATTGTCGTCGTCCACCGCCGTGACCACCACTCTAGTAGTCCTGAGTTTGTTAGGAACCCGTTGCCTCTTTGCTTTCGGTTCTACACCGGCTCCGCTCCCCGAGGCAGCACCGGTCTCAGTCTCAGCGCCGGTCTCGATGCCTGTCTGAGTCTGAGCGCCGGTCTCAGTCTCAGCACCGGTCTGCGTGTCGGTCTCAGTCCCCGATGCCACCGGTGGGCCCAGCAATAACATCGGTTGATCATCGGTAAGGCTAAAAAATTCGTCTGCCACCCGGTAGGCGTCGTCGCAATCACCAGAACCCTATCCTTCATCGTTGCTAGCCATGTTTCCTATGATTAAATCTAGTCAATTAATTCTAGACCTAATAAAATGAATAATAACATAAAAAAGGCCTATTGTTTTGCAGGAACGTTGACTCCTTCCTGGTGCGGCAACTCACACGGGCACTCGATATGTCCTAGTTTGTAGCACAAGTCATGCCAAAATTCACGGAAAATTTTGGCATGACCTTTGCTAAAAAGTGGACAAATCGAGAACCTGAAATTTGCCAGAACGGAAATGAATCAACATTCCTGCAAAATATATATAGGCCACTCAGCTTCATTGAAACAACAAAGCCACTTGGGCACAAACAACATGACCACTTCAATGAAAAGATATAATCAACAATAAAAGTCTAGGAAGGGATCATCTTTAAAATAAAACTTGCCTAAATAACCTAGATAATTAACCTAATCAAACTAGTTAACCTGACTAGTTCTCTGTCAAAGCCCTAACTAAATTTTTGCACTAACCTAGGTAATTACCTAATTAAACTAGTTAACCTAACTACTTCTCTGTCAAAGCCCTAACTAAATTTTTGCCCTAACCTAGATAATTAACATAATTAAACTAGCTAACCTATGCATGAGAGAGAGAGGAGGGGTGGGGGCTTACAGAGGATGGCTCCGGTGGTGGCGAGGGAGGCAGTGGTGGCGAGGGAGGCAAGGGCGTCTCCGATGATGGCGAGGGAGGCAGTTCTGGCGAGGGAGGATCCGGTGGCGTCGACGGCGGCTCTGGTGGCGCTGATGAGGCCGCGCGGCTCCGTGGCGTTGGGGGCTGCTCCGATGGCGTCGACGGCGCACGGCTCTGGTGGCTCCGGGAGCGTCGACGTCGGCAGGAGACGGCGGCGAAGTGGGGCAACGATGAATCGGGGAGACGGCGGCGGGGTGGGTCGAGTGATTTGGGGCGCAAGTGGTGGCCGGGGGGAAACGGTTTTTTGGTTAAGTCAAAACTAGTGGCAGCGCGTTTCGCAAAACGCGCTATAGCTAAGGTAGCGATAGCGCTTTTTCCAAAACGTGCTACTGCTATACATATGTAAGTTTCTCTCTTTTTATTTCCTTTTCTGTTTCTATAGCGGGGGTCCTCGAAACACGCTGCAGCTGCATTAGCTACATCGCCTCTTACTAACACACGCTACAACTAAGCCTTTCTTTGTTTTTTCGCTTTTTCATTTATTTTGCTTTACATTTTATTTTTTTTCTTTCTCCTTTTTCTATTTCTTTCATTTTCATTTACTTTTCTATTTGTTTTTCATTTTATTTTATTTCCATTAGCAGTAGCGATGTTACAGGGAAACGCGCTGCTACTCATGCCCTAGCGGTAGCGCGCTTCCTGCAAGGCCGCTGCTGCTATGCGTAGCCCATCGTTCCAGCAATGGGAATATTAGTAGTAGCGCTTTTACGGGCACACGCGCTACTGCTAGAATCATATCTGCAGCACGGTTTATTTTGAACCGCTACTGCTATCTAGCACTAGCGCCCTTTTTAACCCGCGCTGTTGCTAAATTTCTGTGTATAAGGTTTTCCCTAGTAGTGCCAAGGCCTGGGCCTCGGGTGTATCTCCAACTATAGGAGTATGCAGGGCATCCATGTTTCGGCAACGAAGTTCTTCTCTCTGCTGCAAGGAGAGAGGCTCGGGGCGGTACTCCTCATGAACGCGCGACGGATCGCCGTTCCCGTTGCCTCCGTCTTCACGATCGAAGCCAGGAGGGCTGCGTGGTCCATTGACCACCAGGACTTCCGTCGCCGAGTCATTGCTACCACACTCGGATGCAGTCTCTATGAAGCCAGTCGACAGATCAAACAGGCCGTAGAGAGACTCGTTGGGCTCGATCGTCGCGACTTGAGGGGTGGCGGACTGGCGGGCCGCCGCATGCTTCACCCACCGTTGAAGTCTCGACCAGCCGGTGAGCTTGCTCCGGCGGGTCGCAGGGAGGGGGAAAGCCGTTGGAGTTGACTGGTACTGGGTCGACGGTTGCCGCAGGAGGACGCCACGGACGCACGCATGAAAGTGCGTCGCCCCGCGGGCGGGGAGCACGTCGACATCGAGTGGTGCCTCCTGAAGCCAAGCGGAGTCGTTGGCGACAAACACGAGCGCGCGGAGACGGACCTCGCGGCCCTCAGCCTGGAATCATGATGATGGGGATCGGAAAAATTGCAACTTCACCAATAAGTCGCTAAGACACCTGCCCCACGATGGGCGCCAACTGTCGTGGATCTAAGACTGACAGTAGAATGGGGGGTAAGTATGAGGAGGCAAGATCTTTGCTATGGAGGAGTTGTACGCACGAGTTTACGAGTTCAGGCCCTTCTCGGAGGAAGTAACAGCCCTACGTCTTGGAGCCCTGAGGCGGTCAACTGAATATATGTGTGTGAATTACAGAAAGTACGAACCCCTGTCCCAGAGGAGGGGTGGCTTATATAGAGTGCGCCAGGACCCCAGCTCCCCTCCGTTACACAGGATTCAATGTTCATAAAGGAAAGGCGCTACTGGTAACGCCTACAGTAAAGCATCATAAATGCTCATAATGCTATGGTTTAAGTCTTGACCATTGCAAAGTGGAGGGTTCCTCAGCTTCTGGTGGTCGAGTGTCTTCAAGGTGGTCGAGTGAGTGCATCTCCACGGTCGAGTGGTTGCTGGTTTCTCTTTGACTGTTTCTGATTCTTTGTAGAGATGTCCATGGGGAGGGTAAGTTGGACAGGTCCATGACCCTACCCTAGGTACATAGCTTCATCAGGCGGCGCGGCTTGGAGCAGATCAAGGACATGGATGGAGCTCTAGTGGCACGTCTCAGGCTCCATGGATGGCAGTGGCTGACGCTGTTGCCTGAAGAAAGAAAATGCAGAAGAGGATTCAAAGAGGAAACACGGGGACGAAAGCAAAGGGAGACGGCGGGCATGCGAGCGAGGCGACTCATCTGCTCGGTTTCGATAGCGACAGTTGGCCAGAAGGAGGCGGAGATGAAGGGACACGGGGCCACGGGAGGAGCTCAAACGATTCCCTCTCGAGAAGCACGAGAGTTGAAGGGATGAAGACGACCGTGGCTTGAGGTGCATGTGGACGATGGGGACGCGGCCGAGATGGCAGGATCTGGCGAAGCTCGGGCAGGAGACGTGCTCGAGGCTGAGGAGTTCAGGTGGCTGCAACTGGATGGGTGTATCGAGCCGAGGTCGGGTGATGGTTGGGTGGATCGGGAAGGAGGAGGCTTCGGCTTTGAAGTGGTTGGGTGGCGGCACAAATCGAGGGAGATGGTCGGAGCGAGGGGATTGGCCTGGTGGAGAAAAACAAGGAGGGTGGAGACGGCACTCGTTGGGCCCGAAGGAGGCCGGAACAAACAGATGATAGATCCCATATCGTATCATGTGTGTGTTGGAAACATATCCTACGTGATACTTGAATTCCCACTTATCAACTCCTAAAGCTTTCTGGTTATGCAATCAGGTGTTGGGGATACAGGGGAAGCATAATATCTCACCCAAACTAACAATCCCTACATCTAGCTGTATCCATCCTTCAACACATAACTAAGAAACCTTCGGAAATCGTGTACCTCAACCTTCGAAAAGCATCCGTTATACAAGTTATGGCAATACTCCTAAACTCCCGCCCCAGTACTGGGTGGCGTCGAGGTTATCTCACCAACAACTGTATAAAAGAGATTTTCGATGTCGGCGAACTCAGGTATTCCAGAACTGCAATGGTAAAATTCTCACGACAACACCTCGGAGCTCAACTCCCCGGGACACTGCCACAACCCCTAAATGTTAGGAGGCACCAAGAATAATGCTCTCGTCGCAAGACTATCGAAACGATTCCAAGATATCCGCATGATCCTAAAAAAATTCATGAAATTTGAGGAGAGAAAATTCAAAACTTCTACATCAGGAGGCCTCACCAGAGCGACGAAGGGACTGAGGAGTAAAAAGAATCTTACTCTCCGATATATATATAATCCTAAGACATAAAACATTTTGTTCTAGACTCAACAATGTCAGCGATTCGATCAAGCAGGGGGCTCCTAAGTCGGGGATGGCTCTGATTACCAACTTGTAACAGCCACAATGCGGCTATATCTCCCACGTGTCGGGGCACGACTTAGAGGCATAGCTGCATGGTAGTTTTGTCGCAAGAGGGGTAATCTTCACACAATCCCATGTACTGAATAAGAAAGGGATAAAGAGTTGGCTTACAATCGCCACTTCACACAATACATAAATAATTCATAAAACATCCAAATACACTCATAGACCGACTACGGTTAAATCCAACAGAAAAGGAAGATAAACCCCAAATGCTAGATCCCCGATCGTCCCAACTGGGCTCCGCTACTGATCAACATCCAAATACACTCATAGACCGACTACGGTCAAATCCAACAGAAAAGGAAGATAAACCCCAAATGCAGAGGCAAGGTGGAGGTGCGCTGGGCCTAGCGAGGAGGAAGACGCGGTCAATGCTCGAGGCGTTCGTCGTCACTTGATGAATAGGAGGCAGTCGAGGCAGGGGGGCGTGGGGGCAGGAACTTGGCGCTGGCCTCGTCCTCGAAGCAGAGGAAGCAGGTGCGTGACGTTGCCGGGGACAGCAAGGAGGTGGGCTCCGGTCGGTGGGTCGAGGGACTTGGCCGGCGGTGCGGCTTGGAGCAGATCGGGCGCAGGGATGGAGCTCCAGTGGCGCGTCTCGGGCTCCATGGATGGCAGTGGCCGACGTTGCTGCCTGAAGAAATAAAATACATAAGAGGATTCGGAGAGGAAACACGGGGAGGAAAGCAAAGGGAGACGGCGGGCATGCGAGCGAGGCGACGCATCTTCTCGGTTTCGATGGCGACGGTTGGCCGAAAGGAGGAGGAGATGAAGGGACACGGGGCCACGGGAGGAGTTCGAACAATTCCCTCTCGAGAAGCATGAGCGTTGTAGGGACGAAGACGACCGTGGCTTGAGGCGTGTGTGGACGACGGGGATGGGGCCGAGACGGCGGGATCCGGCGAAGCTCGAGCAGGAGACGTGCTCGGGACTAAGGAGTTTACGTGGCTGCAGCTGGACGGGTGTATCAAGTAGAGGTCGGGTGATGGTTGGGTGGATCGGGAAGGAGGAGGCTTCGGCTTTGCAGTGGTTGGACGCGGCGCAAATCGAGGGAGATGGTCGGAGCAAGGTGATTGGCCTGGTGGAGAAAAACGAGGAGGGTGGAGACGGCGCTGGTTGGGCCGGAAGGAGGCCGGAACAAACATATGATAGATCCTGAAAGTGCTAGTGATCGCCTAGAGGGGGGTGAATAGGCGATTTTTATGAAAGTCTTCAAAACATGGATGTTTCGAAGACAATCGATAGAAATGAACCTATTAACATGCAGCTGAAGGTAGACTACACTAGGCAAGCCATAGTCAAGTATTCAATGAAGTGAAAGCACAAAGACTAATAGCAGCTAGGCAGTATGGATTAGGATGGAAGATAGTATGAAGCCAATCAGAACAAGCAGTCACACAATGAAGACAAATAGATAATGCAAACAGGCACTGACTTCACAAGGACCAACTGTAAATAAAGAGATGGAAAGGATAGAACCAGTTGCTCGTTGAAGACAATGATTTGTTGGACCAATTCCAATTGCTCTGACAACTGTACGTCTGGTTAGGGAGGCTGAGATTTAACTCAGAAGACCGTGTCTTCACCTTATTCTCCTTGAGCTAAGGACACCCAGTCCTCGCCCAATCACTCTCGTAAGTCTTCAAGCGAGACTTCCAAACCTTCACAGACTTCGTTCACCGGCGATCCACAATGACTCTGAACGCGACGCCTAACCGGCTGGAGGATTCACAGTCCTCAAGTGTAACAAGTCTTCAGATCACATAGACAGGAAGACTTCAGTGATGCCTAACACTCTTTGGCTCTGGGTGTTTAGGGCTTTTTCCTCGCAAGGATTTCTCTCTCAAAGGCTTCGAGGTGGGTTGCTCTCAAACGACAAAAGTCGTGCACTAACTCTGAGCAGCCAACCAATTTATGGTGTAGGGGGTGGGCTATTTATAGCCACTAGGCAACCCGACCTGATTTGTCCGAAATGACCCTGGGTCACTAAGGAACTGACACGTGTTCCAACGGTCAGATTTCAAACACACGCGACAACTTTACTTGGGCTACAAGTAAAGCTGACTCATCCAGCTCTGGATAAGATTTGCTCTCATTGTCTTCGCTCGAAGACATAGGATTTTGGTTAAGCATCACTTCAGTCACTCTGACTTTGTTCATTGGGACCCCACTTAACAGTACGGTGGTTCCTATGACTCAACAAAGAAGAAAAGGAAACGACGAAATAGCTAAGTCTTCGCGCTCCATAGTCTTCACTCAATGTCTTCTCTTGTCATAGTCCTCAATGTGAATATCTGCACATACCACCTTTGTCTTCAACGTCTTCATACATTTGTAGGGGTCATCTCCGGTAGGAAAACTGAATCAATGAGGGACTACTACCTGTGTTATCCTGCAATTCTCACAAGCACATTAGTCCCTCAACCAGGTTTGTCGTCAATACTCAAAAACCAACTAGGGGTGGCACTAGACACACATACAATATCCCCCTTTTTGGTGATTGATGACAAACTGGTTGAAGTTTTCAACGGGGATAAAATTATGTGAATGTCACATCCCTAGCTTAGCCTTTGCTTGTCCTTGCATGATCATCATGTTAGATTTTCTCAGAAAGTTGAAATGGGGATGACAGAACCCTCAGCACCCCCATGGAAACAACTAGGCTTTACTAAAATCTTTTTCAATGAATCTGAAATGCCCTTCTAAAAAGTCCACCCTTTTTGTCTTGGGTTAGAACCTCTGAAAAATGGGTTCACATTTTTCTAGGACAGATAAGTCATTGGATTAAAACTTTATATATTTGCATTTGGGCATTTAAATGCTATAAAATAATTTAAAGGCCGAAATAATTCTGGAAATAAGTGTGGGCTATTGGAAATAATCTAAACAGAGCCCCTGATTATTTTCAGGATTTTTGAAGATGCCTAAGTATTTTTAATAAAGCCACATAGTTACAGAAAAATAGAAAACAGAAATTAAAAGAGAGGGAGGGAACTTACCTAGCGACAGCCCACCAGCCGGCCCACCTGACGGCCCAGCGCTGTGCTGGCCCATGCCAGCCAGCTGCTTCGTCCCCGCCAGGCAGGCAAAGAGGTGACGTCGGCGAGCACGAGCTCGCCATGGCGCCACATGCTTGCCGCCCATGCCCCTGGACACCTGGGCGAGCCCCACGTCGCCGCCCCGACCCTGCAGACACCTCACTCGCTCCCCTGCCTCTCTCCCTCGCTCTCCCGCACCATGGCCGACGATGCCGCGCCCGCGCCACCATGAAACTCGTGTTCGCCGTCGTCCCCGTGCCGCGCTGCCGTGTCCAACAGCTTCGCCATCGTCGTCTTCGTCGAAAAGCCCGAGCCCCAAGCGCTCGCGCGCCCTGCTTCGTCCTCTTCGAGCTTGACTTCACCAAGCACCACCGCAGATCCCCTTCGACGTCACCGCCGCAACAGTTCGTCCCCGGCCGCGCCATCTGCTCCTACGTGATCGCCGGAGCACGAAACCCGCACTGCCCCGCCGCGTCTGGCCTTGTCGATGGCTAAATGCCGGCAAGTTTGACCCTGTTTGACCCTGTTTGACTCCGTGTGGGCCCAGGTTGAGTCCTCCCTTAGTCCATGACAGGTGGAGCCCGTCTGCTAATTAAGTTAGGCTTAGTGCTAACTAGAAATTAGTTAGGCTAATTACACTGACACGGGGGTCCCACTGGTCAGGTTTGACCTGGACCGGCTCCGTTGACCGCTGATGTCACCATGATGCACTGCTAACGCAATAACTATTTTCTGGAATTACTTTTACATAGGAAATTCCAGAAAATACTACAAACTTCGAAAATTCATAACTTTTAATCTGTAACTCCAAATGCAGAGATTTATATATGAAATTTGATCAGAAAAATTCAATCTTTCCATCTGTAATGGTTTCATGCATGACAGAACACTTTAACCTTGTTGTTTAGGTGATACAAGCTAATGCACTTATATGAATTCATAACATGAGCTTCCATTTGAATCCTTGATTCAAATAGACTCAAACCAACATGTTTTACAATGTATTAGCCAGGACACATCATATTGCCATGTCATAGCATGCATCATACTGTTGCATATCGCCATGTGATGATTGTGTTCGGTGGTGTCTTTCGTGGTAGGTTCTGCCTCCGAGGATACCTTTGATTATCCGACTGAAGGGAAGTACCCTACTACTACTCCATTAGGAAAGCAGCCCCATTGATCATATTGATACAACCCCATGTTGTCGCTCCTGCTCTCATTTACTGCATTAAGACAACAACGTTTCAAACTGCTTTGTGCTGCGGTAGTTGAACCCTTATCCTCTGCATGACCTGTCATTGCCACAGTAACTAGATGAAACCCACTAGCATGTGTAGGAGTTGATTGAGCCATGTATGTGTTTCCTACCTTGCTATGCTTGCTATGCTTAGAGTTGTGTCAGGTCTGGTTCATCAGGGTCATGGGCTAGAGTGAAATGATTACGTCGGTAATGTGAAGGTTGTGTTGAACATGATTTGGTAAAGGTATAGATGAGAGGCTGTGTAGGAGTACATGGTGGGTTGTTTCATTGAGGCCGTCCTTAAGAACAGAGATCTGTATGTGTGATTCAAGAATCAGTTACTACCATACATTGGGCCCGAAACCAATGGACCCTCTTGGCTTCTTAACCACCCTAGCTCTCTGTCCAGGAGTTGCAACTAGTTTCTGGTGTTTATAGGTTATGTGTTGGCGGCCGTGCGTAGCGCTGACCCTAGGGGTGGGCTATGATGCGGTAGATACACCGTGGCACGGTATACCGAGTCGCCCGTTTGGTGTCTCGGGAACCCTGTAACATCGTTCGGGGCCGTATGTGGAAACCCCGGCCGGCTCCCTGCGGATGGAACCTGGATAGGCGATAAACCTGGACTAGAGACTTGAGTGTTTAGGTAGGCCATGGCCGACACCCTCGTTGGGCTTCCGCTTGAAGGTTGCCGAGTACATGTCGTGTAAACGACGATACGTAGTGAGAGCGTGTATGAAGGAGTACACCCTGCAGGGTTAACATCATCTATTCGAATAGCCGCGTCCGCGGTAAAGGACTACTTGGTTGCCTATACAGTTCATAGACAAGTTAATGGTTACTACTAAAAGACTCAAGATAAGTGTGAGTACCGCGGATGGCCCTCTCGTAGGATGACGAGGCAGGATCCATAGTGGTGTATTAATATGGTGAATATGTGCACTCTGTGCACCACATCAAAAGAGTTACTTGCAGTCATAATTTAGGATAGCCACTGAGTCAAAGCTGGCTTGCTGTAGTCAAACTCCACCACCCCCTTTGTTGATACGGATGCATATGTAGCTAGTTCTGGTGTAAGTCTTCTTGGGTACATTTGTACTCATGTTTGCCTATTTTATGTTTTGTAGAGAGATGTCAGTCTCACTAGTAGTTCCGTGTGGACTTCGATGTTTAGCTTGATACCTCGGCTACAATCTTGTGCCCTCGGCAGGGTCTTGTAGATAGTCAGGCTTCTCAGCCTTCTTCATTTGTAGTTGTCTGTACTTAGGCAAGTTAAGCTTCCGCATGTGCTTGTTGCTTGCATGCTCTGTATGTTGGGGTCATGAGACCCATGTTTTTAATGCTTGGCTCCTCGGATCCTAATGAATAAATACTTGAGTCGTAGAGTTATGTTGTGATGCCATGTTGTATTTACACATATCGAGCATATTGTGTGTATGATTGAAATGCTTGGTATGTGTGGGATCCGACAACCTAGTTGTTTATCCTTGGTAGCCTCTCTTATGGGGAAATGTAGTCTTGTGCTTCAATGAGCCATAGTAGTCCGCTACAGCCCGGTTCACCGGAGTCCTGCTAGCCCAGCAGTACTGCTCCGGAACACTTGACTGGCCGGCATGTGATTCACTTCGTTCCTGTGTCTGTCCCTTCGGGGAAATGTCACGCGGTGACCTCCGGAGTCCTTTCTAGCCTGCTACAGCCCATGTTCCCGGAGTCCTATTAGACCAGTGCTATAGCCCGGATTCGCACACTGCTGACCGACATGCTCGATGTTGATTCATGTATGCCTGTCCCTGTAAGTTAGTGCCACTTTGGGTTCATGACTAGTCATGTCGGCCCGGGTTCTCTTTCATATGGATGCTAGCGACATTATCATATACGTGAGCCAAAAGGCGCAAACGGTCCCGGGTCATGGTAAGGCGACATCCGTGGGAATACCGTGCGTGAGGCCGCAAAGTGATATGAGGTGTTACAGGCTAGATCGTTGTGACTTAGAATCGGGGTCCTGACAGTGAAATTGTAAAGGATTTAGGTATTGTCTTCATAAGTAGTAGGAAGGCTCCCCCTGAAGATGTTCATATAAGTATTTTGCTTTTGAATGCAAATGCACATGGCAGGTTGTACTTGCCGAGCTCCTCTTCTACTTATGAAGACAATTCATCATGCATGAAAGAATATAACGAAGATAATGACATGCATAATGAGAAATGGACGTCTGCAAAATGACTTCGCGCGGAATTTATCGTCGCACATGCGGAATTTATCATCACATCACATAGTGTCGAAAAGGTAGCAGACGACCATCAAGTTTAAGTGTTACAACTCAAAACGAACCAAATGTTTCAAAAGTGAGAGTTGTAAGCACTTGGCAAATGTAGCAAAAGTAAAGCAACCACCCATATGGACCCGCTCGAAGACTATCAACTCATATGCTTCTCCCCCTTTTGTCAGTAATGACCAAAAAGGTTTGAAGACATAGAGCTTCTACTCATTCCCATGAGGAGTAGGTGAAGCAACAGGGTCGCCGTTGAGGTTCAGTGGTGCAGAAGAACTTGGTGCAGTGTCGACACGCGCTGAAGTTGGAGGTGGTGAAGTAGCGTCATCTTGATCATCTATGACTCTGGCATTCATCGTTGCAGCTGAGGAGGAATAGTCAGAATCTTCGAGTGAGGGAGTCCGATGTAAGTGAGCATTCCTTGGAGGAGTTGAGTCAAACTTGAATCTCTCTGTGAAGCCATCGTCTTGTAGATCAGCTTCAGCACTAATCAATGTCAAGCTCTTCCAAGACCTCCGATAGGTTTCATGTGCAACAAAAGCATTCTTGGTGGCAAGATTTCGAATGCGATTGACGTCCACCAAGAGGCTTTGCATCTGACGCTTAAGCCAGTCATGATGCTTATCCTGTTTCTGATGTAGAGCGATGAGAAGCTCTCGGTCATTGAGAACACGAGATCGCTTCCGAGGCTGTAAGTGCATCTAGTACCCCTTAGTGATTTTTGTGTATTGAAGACTTATAGGTTAAGGGACTAATGCGTTTGTGAGTATACACAGGTCGATAAGTCTATAAGGAGTTTGGTATTTACAGAGAAAGTCGACCCCTAAAAATGAAGTTCTTCGACTAAAGACTTTGGTATTCTGAAGACTTTGTGAAGACTTTGAAAGTGAAGAAATTGGTGTGACCTTGAAGACTTGGTATTCGTTCGAGGAACATGAAGCGTGAAGACTTTTGTTTTCATAGTTTCATTTTATCTTTTTTGAGTCATAGGAAACACCGTACTGTTAAAGGGGGTCGAGGAAATACTAAGGAAAAATTTCCATGTGATGCTCAATTCAAAATCCTACACCTACCAATCCCTTCGAGTGAAGCCATTGGAAATCTCATACAGTTCAGTCAATTTCTTCAGTGACAGAGACGAAGTTCTTCTGGTCTCTAAGGAATTTATTCTGACTGAGGAGTTAGGAATTCGCCAGTGCGGATTGCCTACATAGTGAGGAACATGATAGCCCTGAGGATTTTGCTACTTAAAATTCCGACCGTTGCTGTGATATCCGCCAGCTGTCCCAAAATATCTATCCACCTAATAGTCATATCATTGAAGGGCATTTATGTCTTATCATGTCGGGCTGCTCCCTAGGCTATAAATAGCCGCCCCCTATAGCCACTAGCTGGTTGGCTGCTCCGAGAGAAACTGGCACTTGTCATTTGAGAGCAACCCATCCTCCGAGGACTTTGAGCGAAAATCATCAGGTGAGGAAAAACGAAAAACCCAAAACCCAAACACCTACAAACCCCAAGTGATTGAGCATCACTGAAGAGATTGATCCTTTGTGGATCCCAAGTGACTGTGCTTCCTCCAGATGGTTAGGCATCATGGTCTAGAGCATCCAAGAGGAATTGTTGATCGCCGAGTGACCAAGTTTGTGAAGGTTTGGAGGTCGCCTGAAGACTTACCACGAGTGATTGGGCGAGGTCTGTGTGACCTTAGATCAAGGAGAATACGGTGATGACTGGGTGTCCTGAGCTGCGTGTTCCAGACTGGGTGTCCGGGACTATGTGTCCTCGAGTTAAATACTCAGCCGCTCCAACCAGACGTACAACTGAGACAGCAGTTGGAATTGGTCTACCAAATCATTGTCTTCACCAAGCTTACTGGTTCTATTTCCTCAAATCTTTCATTTCCTGATAACTGTATTGAGTGTTTATTCATATCTGTGCTTCAAGACTTTGACTGAAGACTTTCTCAATTTCTTCAGTTCAATTTCTTCAGTCTGTTTGTCTTCATCCTGTGTTATCCTATGCTTACGCTTCCTGTACTCTGTGCCTGTCTTCATTTCATCATGATGACTATGCTTGTATTCTGTTATGTTTACTTTTGAGTACTTATTCCGCTGCTAGTAGTTCTTCGCTAAGGAATTTCCTTACCGGCAAATTCCTCGGTGAAGAATTTCTTAAAAATCGCCTATTCACCCCACTCTAGTCGATATAACGCACTTTCAATTGGTATCAGAGCAAGGTACTCCCTTGTTCTGTGTGATTTTGGTTTAACCGCCTGGAGTTTTAGTTATGTCGACCGCAGGTATGATCAAGGTCTCTGCTGGGTGTCCTACCTTCGATGGGATGGTATGGCCGAGTGAGTCCTTTGGAGACAACGAATGCATCTTGAAGCAATTGATAACGATCTTTGGTATGTTGTGGAAAATGGTGTTCCCTCAGCCACACCTTCTCTGAATGCTGCTGATGTGAAGAGATTCAAGCAACTCGACTCTCAAGCGAAGAATATCATATGTGGCCATCTAAGCAAAGGACAGTATGGTAGGGTGAGTGCTTTGGAGACAGTGAAGCTTATCTGGGACAGGTTGTCCAAAGTGAATGAAGGAGTCTCAACACAGCGTGACTCTCGAGTTGATGTTCTTCGCAATCTCTTCAATCGCTTCAAAAGACTCGACAATGAAAATGTTCAACAAACCTTCGATCGCCTCACTGACATCTCAAATGAGCTTCAAGCACTGGGTGCCACTGACATCACCGACCATGAGGTGGTGAAGAAATTGCTGAGATCACTTGATTCCTCATTTGACACTCTGGCATTGATGATACAAGAATGTGCTGATTACAGGTAACTTGGTCCCACTGATATTCTCGAGAGGCTAAATACTCATGAGTTCCAACTTGCTGAAAAACGAGATCTCTATGGTTCAAGCTATGTCAGAACACGTGCACTGAAGGCCAAGGTAGTATCTGAGTCCGAAGATGAAGACTCTGGTAGTAGCCTTGGTGATCCTGAAGAACTAAGCCATGATCTGGCTCTGCTTGTGAAGAAGTTCGAAAAGTTCTCAAGACGTGGTCGCGTTGGAAGACCCTCAAGGAGCAGTGGATTCCTCATCCAGTGACTATAAGAGGAGGCTCTGCCACAAATGCAAGAAGCCTGGACATTACATTCAAGGTTGTCCTCAGTGGGAAAAGGAATCAAAGAAGAAGAAATACAAGCATTACAGTTCTGATGATGCGAAGAACAAGAAGAAATCCACAAAATCTTCATCATCAAAATCCTCAAAGCCTTCATATCACAAGAAGAGTAGCTCCAAGAAGGCCAGGGCATTCATTGGCAAGGAAATGGACTCTGAGGCTAAATCTGAAGAAAATGAGGAAGAGGAGTCATCTAAGGAGTCTGAATCCGGAGTGGCGAGCCTAGCTCTCGCTACTGCATTCGTCAGCACATGTATCTTCAACACTGAAGAAAATGACCTCACCAACAAGGCTGATGAAGGGGATGGTGACTATGCTCCCACCTATTGCTTCATGGCAAAGGGTGCCAAGGTACTCAAATATACCTCATTTGAATCAAGTGTGAATGAATCTGATGAAAACATTAATCCCAGCTATTCTAAACTTTCTAAGATTGCTGTAAAACAACAAAGGGCTTTAGAAAAGGTTCAAAACATGCTAGACAAAAGTGATGATATGTTGGATGAAGAAATGGATCGCACTAAAGCCTTGACTGAAAATCTTCAAAGATTTCAGACTAGGTTTGACAATCTTCAAAGTCATCATAACACACTCTTATCCGATCATGAGAAGCTTTCTTATGAATTTCTTCAAAGAAAGCAAGATCTTGAGAAGCTAAGAGTGAGTTATGAAGATCTCCAGAAGGAGCGCGATTCATTACTTGCTCAACAAATCAGCGCTTCTTAGGAAGAATTTGTTCCTCCATGTTTGAAATGCATTGAACGTGAATCTGCTAATTCTTCACCTGAATGTTCAAATGCTGCTAACGTTTCAAATTCTTTACATGCCTTTGCTTTCACTAATTCCTCATCTTAGGACATTGCTACTATCACTAATGATGCAGGGCTGAAGGAATTGTACATGACAGGCATGTACAAAAGCCTCAAAGGGCATCAGGCTCTTTATGATGTGCTTAAAAAGCAGATCCTCAATAGGAACCCTAGGAAAGAGGGTATTGCCTTTGAAAGGAAACTCAATGCTGATGGTACATATTGGAAGCCTGAGCAGTACCCCAAAACTACATGGGTTGCTGCAAAGGGACCTCCAGTTGATCCATCTAACTTATCTGGATTTGCATGCGAATCTCCTCATTCTGATGATGAGTCATTTGACTCCAACTATAAACTATTTAAAAATCAGAATGGTGAAGTATTTCCTAGATATGTTGGCACTAACTGCAGGAACGGCTCCCCTATGAAGAAAATCTGGGTTCCCAAAAGATGCCTTGAAAATCTTTAGGTGAATGTCATCATGACACCACCTGTGAAGAATAGGAACCCCAGATCAAATTCCTCATATCGATCAAATTCTTCATATGGATCCAAGTCCTCATATGGACCAAACCCCTGACATGGATCATATTCCTCAAAAGGATCAAAGTCCTCATATGAACATCATCGTGCTAACCCGTCTGTTTCGCAGGGAAGATCTAAGGATTATGGATATGTGCATTATTCTTCAAATCATTATGTCCATAAGTCCTCGAAGAATTTCTCTGCTTACTCTTATTCTTATTCTAACCCCTCTTATGTGAAACGAAATGGACTGGCTTCTATGTCATACTTCTCATATGGAGCTCACAGAGTGATGAACTCTTTGCCACCCCTTCAGATGTGGGTGGTGAAGAAAAAAGAACTAATCTCTTCTGCAGGGTCAGGTCTCCAGACGTACGTAATCACCTGAAGAATTTGCTCGAGACCTGAGTATGCCTGATAGGATGCAGGCTAATCATGAAGAAATGAACTTTCATTTTTCACGTCCTCATATTGCTTTATCTTTTGTTTTGCTTGATGAAATTGATCTGATGAATTGATGTCATATTCTTCACTGATGAAGTATATGAGTTTGTAAGCTGCACTAATTCATCTGCAGGATGATCAACCCAAAGCCACTGAGTGGGTCCTCGATAGTTGATGTATAAATCACATGACTAGTGACAAGAATCTATTGATGGATGGTCCATTATCTCCGTCGCGTCTGAAGCATATCATCTTTCCTGACAAAGGAAAAAGTCAGGTATTGGGTCTAGGTAAGGTTGCGACCACAAAGGATCGACACATGGACAAAGTCATGCTTGTTGAGTCCTTAGGATACAACCTTATGTCTGTCTCAATGCCTTGTGATCTTGATATGGTTGTTGTCTTTGGCAAGTACCGTTGTGTTGTGATTATGGAAGCTGACAATTCCAAAGTCTTCGAAGGCTTTAGGAGAGGAAACATGTATATTGTTGACTTCTCTACAGGACCACAACCAGTCGTGTGCCTACATGCAAAAGCTTCAGAAGGCTGGCTCTGGCATCGACGACTTGGTCATGCAGGCATGAGGAATTTGCACACGCTTGCGAAGAAAAAGCATGTCATTGGCATTGAGAATGTCAAATTCCTCAAGGATCACCAGTGCAGAGCCTGTGAAGCTGGGAAGATGACAAAGGCCAAGCATCCAGCGAAGACTATCATGACCACCACTCGCCCATTTGAATTGCTTCACATGGATCTCTTCAGTCCTAATCATTATTCTGCTGTTTCAAATGAAGCATCTCAATATGGCTTTGTTATTGTTGATGATTACTCTCGTTATACATGGGTACACCTTGTTACTTACAAACATGCAGTGCAGGAAGTCTTCAAACGATTTTCCTCAAGGGCTTCAACCAACTTTGGTGGGAAGATCAAGCACATCAGAAGTGACAATGGCACTGAGTTCAAGAATTATGGTCTCGATGACTATCTTGATGAACTTGGTATTACTCATGAGTTATCTGCTCCTTACACTCCTCAGTAGAACGGCGTCGTGGAGCGCAAGAACAGGACTCTTGCTGAGATGGCTCGCACTATGCTTGCTGAATACAAAACGCCTCGTCGTTTCCGGACTGAGGCAATTGACACTGCTTGCCATATCATCAACAGAGTATATCTTCACAAATTCTTCAAGAAGACTGCCTATGAACTCCTCACTGATAAGAAACCCAATAGAGCACCTACCTACTTTGATAGATGAACCAGCGCCTGAGGAAACTATCAAGTTCAAGGCTACTGAGGATGTCATTCCCACTGAAGAATCTGCTGAAGAATTCATTCCAAAACATGAAGAACGTCGAGCTAATGCACCTGAAGAAAATACTGAAGAAAATGGTGCTGAAGAAAATGCTGATCAAATTCTTCAACGACAACCAGCTCATCCTCGCATTGCAAAAGAAGTGCAAGTTGAAAAGATCATCAATGACATCAAAGCGCCAGGTCCTCTCACACGCTCAAAAGCTTCACATTTATCTAACTTTTGTGGGCACTATGCTTTTGTCTCTATCATAGAGCCCACTAAGGTAGATGAAGCATTTCTGGAGCCTGAGTGGATTCAAGCCATGCAAGAAGAATTACATCAGTTTGAGCTCAATAATGTCTGGGAACTGGTCAAATGTCCAGATCCTCGCAAGCACAATATAATTGGCACAAAGTGGATCTACCGCAACAAGCAAGATGAAAATGGCCTTGTGGTGAGGAATAAGGCACGGCTTGTAGCTCAAGGCTACACACAGGTTGAAGGAATTGATTTCGATGAAACTTTTGCACCTGTTGCTAGACTTGAGGCTATTCGCATATTACTTGCTTATGCTAACCATCATGATATCACTTTATATCGAATGGATGTGAAAAGTGCATTCCTCTATGGTAAGCTTGAGGAAGAAGTATATGTTGCTCAACCCCCAGGTTTTGAAGATCCAAAGAATCCTGACAAAGTCTTCAGACTCAACAAGGCCCTCTATGGCCTCAAGCAGGCCCCACGGGTGTGGTATGATACCTTGAAGGAATTTCTCATGACGAAAGGCTTCAAACCCGGTTCACTCGACCCTACTCTTTTCACTAAATCTTATGATGGTGAATTATTTGTGTGCCAAATGTATGTTGATGATATTATCTTTGGCTGTACTGACCAATGTTATAGTGATGAATTTGCATATATGATGAGTGAAGAATATCAAATGTCTATGATGGGAGAGTTGAAATTCTTCTTAGGTCTTCGAATTCATCAACAACGCAATGGCATATTCATATCTCAGGAGAAATACCTCAAGGATGTACTGAGGAAATTCGGCATGCAAGATTGCAAAGGCGTCAAAATTCCTATGCCCACAAATGGCCATCTATGCACTGATGAAAATGGTATTGACTTCGATCATAAGGTATACCGCTCCATGATTGGTTCTTTATTGTACTTATGTGCATCTAGGCCAGATATAATGCTTAGTGTTTGCATGTGTGCCCGATTTCAAGTTACACCGAAGGAATCACACCATAAGGCTGTGAAGCATATTCTTCGATATCTAGATCACACACCAACACTTGGATTATGGTACCCCAAGGGCTCGGCTTTTGATCTCATTGGATATTCTGACTTTGACTATGCTTGTGATCATGTGGACCGCAAGTCAACATCTGGTACATGTCATTTCCTCAGACGATCCTTGGTCTGTTGGTCCTGGAAGAAATAGAACTACGTATCACTATCTACAGCTGAAGCAATATATTGCCGCTGGTTCTTGCTGTGCTCAATTGCTATGGATGAAGCAAACTCTCAAGGACTACGACGTCAACATGAAGAATGTGCCTCTCTACTGTGACAATGAGAGTGCCATCAAGATTGCTCACAACCCAGTTCAGCACTCAAAGACAAAGCACATTCAGATTCGTCATCATTTTCTTCGTGATCATGTGTTGAAGGGCGACATTTCTATTGAGCATGTGAAGACTGAAGAACAGCTAGCCGATATCTTCACAAAGCCCTTAGATGAGAATAGATTTAGCAAGTTGCGGTGTGATCTACATATCCTAGAATCTTTGAATGTTCTTTGAAAAGGACACTCATCCTAACACTTATGCAAAATTGATGACTTAGATGTGCAACACATGAAGAAACGTTTTTGTTCAATCAATGAATAATAACACTCTAAGTGTGAAGAAATTAACGAAGAATTTGTTTCTCAGAACCCTACGATAATTGTACGCGGTGTCTGAAATCATCATTCTTATACGGTGGGTCACGCCACCACCAAAAGTTGAAATTCCTCAATTGTTCATATTCTTCAACTTTGCATTGTCTTCACTGCTTCCGTCATTTTTCTTCATTGGCTATATATATATATATATATATATATATATATATATATATATATATATGTGTGTGTGTGTGTGTGTGTGTGTGTGAGTTTATGTCCTCTACAACATTCACTTATTGTTAATTCCTCAAGTTGGTTTTCCTGCTAAGTGAATGTGATCAGACCCTTCCCCTCTATGCTATACAAAACTCAATCTGTTCACAAATTCTTCATGTGCGTTCTATTTGAAACTCGCTCAAAATCTTCACGGTGTCCTTGTCAGCTGAAGAAATTGTGAACGGAACTTTAAAACCTATCTTATCTAAATTTTCGGCTTTGCCGCTCAAACCGTTCCGCATCCCACGATATACTTATCCACTCACCCATGATCTAACATGATCTCCACTTCTCACTACGTGGGTGATACATGTCATGCGAATGAGTAGGGTCAGGGGCACGTTCGTCCAATTTCTGCGGGCGAGCAGTTTTTCACCGTGGCTATAAATACCCCTCCTTCCCTTCCTCACTTCTTTTACTCCGCTCGACCTCTCTCTCCAGCTCAAGCTTCTCAAACTCTAGCGCCGCCGCTACTTCATCGCCGCTGGTGAGGAAGAGCTTCACTGCCTCGACCTCGTCGCCGACGTACTCGCGTCGACCGCGGAAATCTTCACTCTGGCGTCGCCGTAGCCATCTTCCTCCGCCGAGGTAGGGCGTGGAAGATCTACATAGAAGAACTTCACATCTCCACTTCACTGTTCGTCGTGTTCTTCGTCCAGGGTAATTAAAAGTTACTTTTACTGCCCTCGTTGATTCGAATGATTGTCCACAAAATCTTCAAAGGTGTTTTTCTTCATATCTTCACATACTAAACACCTCACAAGTCATCTGTTCTTGATTCATTTCTCTAAGCATTATTTTTATTCAAGATTCCTCAATTGTGTGGATCTTTGATCTATACAACTCTGGAACCTTAGACAAAGAATGCTTAGTGAAATTCTTCAAGACTCATCCGATCAAATTCCCCAAACTTGTTCTTTTTGAAAAACCTTCTGAGAATGCATATGACCTCTCCAAATTCCTCGCAACTATACTCTGTTCATAGGTACTCATGTCAGCTGCTGAATCACTAGGTTCTCATCAACTTAACTCATTTGTAGCATTCCTCGAAGAAAAGTTGCATACTTCTTCAGAGAATTCAATTGTCCAAATTCCTCAACTGAAGAAAATGGCTGACGGTAAGAAGCCACAGAAGGGAGGAAAGAGGCCTGAGGTCAATACAACATTTGAGATCCCTAATGAAATATATGCTGGGTACTGCACACATACTGAGGAAACCAAGAATGAGCGCAAGGTGCGCATTCAGAAGATAGACAAGAGATGGGCCAAATAATGGAGGGAGTACAGATATGTCACTCTTAAGTATATGAAGAAATTCGTACTCAATCCTCCATGCCCAAGACCTCCATTGGCACCTGGCCAAATCGCTGATCCCACCAGCCTCAAGCGCGGTGAGGACTATCCTGACGAGTGGGCCAAGCGCCAAGCCAAATTGGCTAAGCATGCCAGAGAAGCAGTGAGGAAATTCAATGATGACTCTGCTGCTGCCTCTGCTGAGGCCTTTGCTGTCAAGCCAAAGAAGGCTATGTCAAAGAAGCCTTCACGCAAGCCAAGTGCTTCACCAACAATGCCCTCAAGGTCAAGTCCCTCAGCAATGCCCTCACGGCCAGAATCCTCAAAGCCCTCATGACCAATTCCTCATGCTACTCCTGTTCCTCAAAAGTCCTCAGCTCCTCTGCCAAAGTCTTCGGTAGCTCCGACTAAATCCTCAGCACCTGTGCATCTTGCCTCGTGCCAAAGGACTGCAGGCATGTCCATTGCCTCAGGTCTCTCAGCAAGTTCCTCAGCTGCACCAAGTTCCTCAGCTGCCCATCACTGCTGAAGACAAAGTCAACTGCTGGACGCGGTCCTCGACCAAGTCCTCAAAAGAAGCAAGTCGCTTTCCAAGTGCCGTCTGATGAAGACGAAGCTGATGATGATGAACTTGCAGAAATCATCAGAGATAGGCAAGTCAGGGCGGCTAGAGCCAAGGGAACAAATGTGCCACTGCTTTTGGATCCCAAGTTGATCCTCGAGTACATTGATGTTTGGCACAAGGACCCCAACACTCCCATGCCTGATTTCAAGCTGACTCCTGGTCAAAGTCACATGTTGACTCATTTCATACAAGAAGAGAAATGGAAATTTGAACAGGGGTGAGAGTGAAGAAAGCGCAGTACAAGAAAGAGCGCTTTCTGAAGCAAAACGTTCTAAAGCTTTCACTTGAAGAACTTGTCACTCTCCAATCAGAAATCAAGAAACTGAGTGATGAATTTGATCACTATTATGCTAACTGGCTGGGAGCCAAAGTCAGATTTGTAAAGATAATAGAACAGTTTACCTCCAATGTTGCAGCCCCAACGCAACAGGAAATTCCTTAGGCTGAAGCATCTGCTTAGCCTACTGAAGAAAATGCCAGCACCGCTGATGACAATCACGCTGCTGAAGAAAATGTGAGTTCCAGGGCTGATGACTGCATTCCAGCCGCTGAAGAAATTGCCAGGGCACCCACTAGGGGTGCGCCTGAAGAAAATGAAGAAAATCAACCAGATACCTCAGCTGCTCCTGTGCCAACTTCAACTCCAATCCTTCCATCTGCATCACATGTGAAGAAGACCAAGGCTGCAGAGCATGCTGCAGTGAAGACCAAGGCTGCAGAGCGTGCTGCAGAGCTGCTTCAGATTCTTCAGCTCCGAAGAAGATGAAGCCTATGACAAGTTCATTTGCAAATCCCATTGATATTGTTCCCATCTCAACCAGACCATCAAAGGACCTTGTTCCTTTTGATGAAGAATATGTGATCCCTAGCGGATCTGATGAAGAAACTCTTTCAGTTTCTTCGTCAGAGCAGATAGATGAAGAAATTGAAGTGGATGCGATCCCTTCAACACCTGTCATCTCCTCAGTTCACAGCTGAAGAGGCTGGCGTTGAATAAATGGAAGATGAATATGTGGACGTTGGCTGCTCCACACCCGTAATCAGTGATGAATTCTGGGAAAGTCAGCATTCAAACTCTCCAATGCTCACACCGCTGCAGCAAATACCTCAGTCGCCTGCACCAACTGTTCAAATGGGCTCTGAAGAAACTCACCCCACTTCATCTGTGCATGAGGAAATTCCAGCCACTAGTGTTGAAGAAAATGTTGCTGCTAAACAACTGAAGACGCAGACTGCCACTGAGGAGAAACCAGAAATTCCTCAGCCTGAAGAACCTGCGATTGAGATTCCTGAGGTCGTGATGCAACTCACTGACACTCCTTTGCCGAAGCCAAAGGATCAATTCTCACGCAAGCAAAATTTCAAGGCTGATGATTTCTTCGGCAAGCATGTATTCTTCGAAGATTACAACCCATATAACTCTGCTCGCATTAGGAAGAGGCGTTTCTGGACTGCTAGTCAAGCCAATTTCTATTCCTCAGTGCTGTTCAACATGGAGAAAATCTTCTACCATGAGCATATTCCTCATGTGGATATGGAATCTCTGCTGTGCTTCACACCAGTCCTCTGCGTTCTTCACAATGTTGGACTGTTAAACTTTTGTTTTGACATCTGCGATTGGAATGAAGAACTGATTCTTCAATTCTATGCAACGCTGCACATCACAGGAGATGCTGAAGCTGAAATTCATGGTGCTGGACTGGATGTCTGAAAACACTCACTAAACTGCACCATCCTCTGAATTGCTTCGTGCCTTATCACTCAATCCCCCCCTTGAAGAAGCTCGCTGCATCTACAGTGAACTTGAGCTCACAAATCATTACATGCAGGTGCTGATGAAACCTTTGAAGCGAGGTCAAGCACCAAGAACCAAATTCCTCGTGAAGGAATTGCTTTACGTGCCCAAAACTGTCTATGGTATTCTTACGAGGACAATCAGTCCTATCAAAGGCCACGACTCATCTGATGAGGAAATTGTTGGCATCATGAAGAATCTGGTCTTCAACATCGTTCATGGCATACCTGTCAATTATCACGATTTCTTCATGAGGACTCTGGCAATTGTTGCACTGCCTCCGTTTGAGCTGAAGCCTTATGCACCTTGGATTATGAGATTCCTCAGGACAAGGTCTTCACTCAACTACAAAGCTGATTTCCAGAATCATCTCAGCTACTTGCCCCCAATTGAAGTCCTCAAGCAGACTTATTCCTCAGTTGATGGAAAGGGCAAGACACCAGCTGTAATAGATGAAGGCATTCGTTCATTGGATGGTCAATTTCGCAAAGCTGCTTCTTATTCCACTAATGATGGCTCTGCCACACATGACTCTACCAATGCACCCAAGTCCACTCCTCAAGCCACTGCTCCGAGCATGATGACTGACCGTGAACTTCTGCTTAGTCTTCACCAGAAGGTGGATCAAAATCACAAATGGGTTAAGCGTCAGTTTGGTTCATTTCTTCACAACATGACTGCCACACACAATGCAGTGAAGAAAAACCATTACTACCTCCATCAAGTCTTCGGTCGCACCTGGGCAATCCTGTCACATCTGTATGGTGAAGACGATCTGAAGAAAATGGGTCTCAAAGAAGATTTTGACTGGTCTGCACGTCCGCCGAAGAATTTTGAGTTAGACTTCAAATGGGTCTTTCGATATGGGTGTTTTTTTGTTAAGTTACAACTCTCATTCTTCTGAAACTTTATTGGATCGAGTTGTAAAGTTAAACCCGATGGAGCTCTCATACTCTTGAGACGTTTTTCTGCATGCCTATTCCTCGTTAAATATTATTGCACGCATGTTGAATTACATTAGTCACCATATTTCATCATGCATTTGAAATTCTTCACTGTCATATGTCAAATGCGTGTATGAATTACAAGATATAGGGGGAGACCTCCATGATTCAACTCTTCAAGTGTGCATTGCTTCAAAAGCAAATTCCTCACTATGCACATCTTTAGGGGGAGTTCTTCTATATCTTGCAATCAAATTCCTCAATATCAGTACTTACACTTCATATGTTTATCCCCGTTGAAAACTTAACCTATATTGTCATCAATCACCAAAAAGGGGGAGATTGTAAGTGCATCTAGTGCCCCTTAGTGATTTTGGTGTATTGAAGACTTATAGGTTAAGGGACTAATGCGTTTGTGAGTATACGCAGGTCTATAAGTCTATAAGGAGTTTGATATTTACAAAGGAAGTCGACCCCTAAAAATGAAGTTCTTCGACTGAAGACTTTGGTATTCTGAAGACTTTCTAAAGACTTTGAAAGTGAAGAAATTGGTGTGACCTCGAAGACTTGGTATTCATTCGAGGAACATGAAGCGTGAAGACTTTTGATTTTGTAGTTTCATTTTATCTTTTTTGAGTCATAGGAAACACCGTACTGTTAAAGGGGTCGAGGAAATACTAAGGAAAAATTTCCATGTGATGCTCAACTCAAAATCCTACACCTACCAATCCCTTTGAGTGAAGCCATTGGAAATCTCATACGGTTCAGTCAATTTCTTCAGTAATAGAGACGAAGTTCTTCTGGTCTCTGAGGAATTTGTTCTGACTGAGGAGTTAGGAATTCACCAGTGCGGATTGCCTACACAATGAGGAACATGATAGCCCTGAGGATTTTGCTACTCAAAATTCTGACCGTTGCTATGCTATGCGCCAGCTGTCCCAAAATATCTATCCACCTAACGGTCATATCATTGAAGGGCATTTATTTCTTATCATGTCGGGTTGCTCCCTAGGCTATAAATAGCCGCCCCCTACAACCACTAGCTGGTTGGCTGCTCTGAGAGAAACTGACACTTGTCATTTGAGAGCAACCCATCCTTCGAGGACTTTGAGCGAAAATCATCAAGTGAGGAAAAACGAAAAACCCAAAACCCAAACACCTACAAACCCCAAGTGATTGAGCATCACTGAAGAGATTGATCCTGCGTGGATCCGACACTTGTTACCTTTGAAGAATGTGCTTCTTCCATACGATTAGGCGTCATGGTCTAGAGCATCCAAGAGGAATTGTGGATCGCCAAGTGAGCAAGTTTGTGAAGGTTTGGAAGTTGCCTGAAGACTTACCACGAGTGATTGGGCGAGGTCTATGTGACCTTAGCTCAAGGAGAATACGGTGAGGACTGGGTGTCCTGAGCTGCGTGTTCAGGACTGTGTGTCCGGGACTGTGTGTCCTCGAGTTTAAATACTCAGCCGCTCCAACCAGACGTACAACTGAGACAACAGTTGGAACTGGTCTACCAAATCATTGTCTTCACCAAGCTTACTGGTTCTATTTCCTCAACTCTTTCATTTCCTCATAACTGTGTTGAGTGCTTGTTCATATCTGTGCTTGAAGACTTTGATTGAAGACTTTCTCAATTTCCTCAGTTCAATTTCTTCAGTCTGTTTGTCTTCATCCTGTGTTATCCTGTGCTTACGCTTCCTGTACTCTGTGCCTGTCTTCATTTCATCATGATGACTATGCTTGTATTCTGTTATGTTTACTTTTGAGTACTTATTCTGCTGCTAGTAGTTCTTCGCTAAGGAATTTCCTCACTGGCAAATTCCTCAGTGAAGAATTTCTTAAAAATCGCCTATT
>NC_041384.1:280471325-280522266 GCF_002162155.2 Triticum dicoccoides | reverse complement strand
CAGAGGCCTTTGGGCAATGGTGCTTGTAGTGGCTTCAGTTTGGGTGCGAGGGGCACGTGTGTTGCCAGCCAAGGGGTAAACATGAGAAACGGCCTGAACTCCTTCAATGGGCTGGGTGGAGCTTTGACGATCAACATTGTGAAGATAAACTAGCTCCTTTGTAGGCTCTGGGTAAATAGCTTCAACAGACAGATCAACCTCTGGCAAGAATACAAGATGATTGCGCATAGACGGCTGATAGTTGAAGGCAGAGTGAAGCTTGATAAGACACATTACCCATGGAGCATAGAACTTCAGACCAAAGATGTCGGAGCCAGATGCAGCCAACTGCCTGATGAAGAAGTCTTGAGCATTGAAGCTGATGCCATCGAAGATATAGAAAACCAAAGTCTTCATTGCTCCTTCAAGCTTCGCTGCAGATGAATGTCATTTGACAGGCCATAGAGTTTTCGTGATGATATGGTAAATGGTGCGGGGCAGATACTCTAGGTCTTCGACAAAGAATTCCATTGGGTATTCAACGTCGTGTGGCAGAGGCTTCATCATGCTCAGCATTTGGCTCATGTTAGGCTCTGGCTTCTAGAAAATGCTCTCCAAAGCATTCTGGTGTTGGTGACAACCTTGTTCATAATATTCGCCAGGAGTGGGTAGGGCTGTAAGCTCAATGATGTCTTGGGCTTTAGCTTCATGATGGACATCGCCCATCATCCACTTAAGGATCCAAGTCTTCGGATCCCTGTTGTATCCACGAATGTGGAGGGTAGCATAGAATTGAAGCAGAAGTTCTTCATTCCAGTGTTCCTTGGCAGTCACAAAGTTGAGCAGACCCGCATCAGGGAAGCAGTCAAGAGCTTCTTCAAGGCAAGGTAATCTAGCAATGGCTTCGCAGTCTAGACGCATATGGGGGAAGATGCGCCCCTAATTGTACAAGATGGAAGAATAGTAGCTGCGCTGCTGATAACTCCAGAATCGATCTAAGGAGATTCTTGGCCTTGTGTAGGGGTTCTTGTCACTGTCAAAGAATGTGTTGTGTGCCTTGAATCCATTCAGATTAAACGATCCTAGTGACATTGCAGTACCTGGAAACCGTGGTAGCCTTGGCTTTGGCTTCTGGACCTGAGGCCCGTGCTCCACATGATAGTCAAATTAAGGTCCGGGAGTAGGCGGAGGAACCAGAATTGGCCAGCAAATGGTAACAAGCTGCCCACGATCATATGCTTGCTCGATGGTGTGTGGCCTGGGAAGTGGTACATGAGCAGAGGCATTGGCTTCAAGCTGCAGATTTGCATCAGGTGCAGCATTAGCTTCAGGTGCAGTGACATTTGGCACCACATTAGCATCAGGCACCACATTAGCTTCAGCCATGACAACATCATTGGCTTCAGTGTTGATGTTGGTGGCCGTCTCAGTATTGGTAACCACCACTTCTGGAGCTGGAGGGTCAGTCACATTCTCCTCGAGAACAACTTCAGGGTTGGACGGGGGTGTAGCAACATGTTCTTATTCTCTTGGTTCTTCTTCTTGGTCATCGGCTGATGCAGCCGGAATATCTTCAGCCATTTTGGCTTCAGATTCAGGGATGTTCGTAGTAGGAGAGGCTTGATGCAAGACTTTGCGTGAAACGGATTGGCGCTCTTCTCCTTCTGGAACACTTGACAAAGTGACATGTGGCCTTGGTCCTTTGCGAAGCCTGCGTAACACTGGCGACGCCTGTGGAAATGGAGTTGGATGGACCTCAAGGTCTTCATTGTCAATCACCGGAGTGGTGACCTGGGTTGGGGGAGTAACTGGTGTTTCTTCATCACGAGGGGATTCTTGAGGGTGATCAGCCCATGCGTCATCCTGAGCAATTGGTGTCAATGGACGACCAATGCTGATGAGTTCGCTGTTCGTGAGAACAGGCGATGATACCAAATTATGCTCGATCTGAGGAAGGACTTCATCATCTTCAACATTGTCTTGATGACCAATGTCTTCAGCTGCGGTGGGGTCAACAGCTGGAATGTCTTCAACTACTGGAGCCTCTGTGGAAGAAAGCTCATGAACGACCACTGGCGCTCACGATGTTCAGACGCAGGATGAGCCACTGAGATTGGCTCGACAACAAGGGGCTCTGTGGGAGCAGCTCGGTCTCTCTTCTTTGCCTTTCGCTTCTTGATCAGTCGAGCATCATCAGTGGTGGCTTTGGACTTGCACTTTCTGGCTTCGACTTCAGCTGCTCTAGTTTTCTGGTACTCTGAAGCCACTGTGGGGACCTTAGGCTTCGAGCCTGTCATGTTGGTCGGGAAGACAATGTGAGGTTCTTCCTACCTTGATGCTTCTGGTTGGGCCACAGTAGGCTTCTTCTTATTCTTGGCAGCCATTCTAGGGTCGATGCCTAGTCACCCCAAAGCCTTGCGCTTTTCAGCTTCATTGTAGCCTTGAACACATTTGGCAGCAAGATTCTTCATGCGCTCACAAGAACCTTTTGCTTCTTCTCGTTTCTTGTGGAACGCCTCCTTGAGCTCATGCATCATGACCTTGAAGTTTTGAATGTCTTCAACATTGAGCTTTGCCATGTGCTTCTTGAACTAAGCCTTTTCATAATCAATCTTGTGCTTCAGCTCAACAATCTTTTGTGCAAGAGCCAGCTCAGGAGCAATGGCTCCATGGAAAGAGACGCTAAGGCCAATTGGGAGTTGAAGGTCATCAAAATTGAGATCTGGGCTGTCAAACCACTCATCAATAAACTTGTACTGGATTTCCACATCAAAGAGGGGAAGATCATTGAAGATTTCCGCCTCTTGCTTACTCTTTATCAATTGCTCAAGAGCATCATCACCAAGATCGTCGTCGCTACACAGATCAATGGTGTCATTCTCGTTTCTCAAAACAGTAGCAGCGGTCAAAACTTGACCAGTTGGTTGCATGGGCTTCTTCAACTTGTCAGACTTGGACATGTGAGAGAGATCTTCAGACTGCACACTGGCTTCAGGAGGTGCAGTGGCCAGAGCCTTCGCCCGTGAGACCTTTGGTGCGGAGGAGGGCTTTGAAGCCTTTGGTTTCTTTTGCTTCACTGGCTTCGGTGGTGCAGGCGCTTCGTCAGATTCAGCGTCATCTGCAGAGTGATCCACAGCTGCCCCTTGAACCTGACTATGAGTGATGAGACCTTCTAAGTTGTAGAAGGGCCCAACAAGATTGGCATCAGCTTCGCATGTGCTATCGGCACGTGGCGCAGAGGGGCCTGGGTTGAAGTCTAATCCCAAAGACTTCTTGTTCTCCTTGGCCGAGTTCTTTCCAAACTGATAGTTGCGCTTGAACAGATTGTCTTCTCGACGCCATAGCAATGACGATGGGTCGGCATCAGTAGGTTGTGGCCCTCGGACCATGCAAGGGTAAAATCCTTGAGCAATGGCTTCAGTTCTGGTCTTAGGTTGAAGATTTTTATAGAGAATATCTCCCCAAGGACGCGTGATAGCATTCTTTTCAGCATACCCCTTGGTGACGAATCTGTACTTGAACCATTGCTCGGCCCAGTATCTTTGAATCCATTGGATTTGTGTCTTGCGCTAACCATAGCTTTCTTCGGGGTCAGTTTTGTATAGTTCATAGAGATCTTCGGGCAGGTCCATTGATGTACCTCCACGGCGATGTCTGCCACCCTTCCTTGCTGATTTCTCTGTTGCCATGAAGTTTAGACTGAAAGGCTTCAACACTGTCAAAGTCTTCTGTCTGCTGGTCAGACAGGAACTGGCTTCAGGAGAATTTATGTGATGCTGTAAGAACTCACCTGAGGAACTGCTAGACGGAGTAGGAGATGAGGCCGAGCAGTTCGATCTTCCGTGCCGTAACTTGGTGACGGAGGACACCTACGGCGACGGCGAAGAAGACGATGTCCACGGCCGGCGTGATGACGGCGTCAGTGAGGTCGCGGCAGCCAAGCGCTTTGTTGCCGGCGTCGTCGAGGGCTAGCGGTGGCGCTAGGGTTTGTGCGAGGAAGAGAAGTGGAAGAATAGATAATGACTGGGGTGTGGTGAGTATTTATAAGGACAGGGACGGTGCAGTGTTATTACGCAGGTGCCCCTGGCGGTTCACATCTAAAGTACACGTGGCGATCATGCAACTTAATGGAGGTTGTTCCACGTTCCCACGTACGCCTGGGTTGTCGGGTGGTCGTTCCCGCTTCTCCGGGTTTTAGGCAAAAAGGATTGAGCATTTAAAACAGATTTGATGTTTATTTCTGTATCTTTTGCTGACAAGGACGCAGCAAAGACATTCGGCAGTTTCAATAGAATACATATGATTTGGATAGATAGTTTTGAGACGGGAGCATAGAAAGGTTAGGGTCCGATCACATTCACTTAGTTCAAAAGATTCAACAAGAAGACATAGCTATAAGTGAATGGTGTAGAGGACAGAACGCAATCATATGAGTATATCCGAATAAGACCAAATCAATATAGTGAAGGTAAACATGAAACCATGTTAATATTGAAGACACTCCAAATGCGAAGACTTCGCAAATGTAACGCCAACAGAAAATACTCCAAACAAAGGTTTGGTGGTGGCGTTACCCACCGTATAGGAAGTATTAGACCCAGACACGGCGCACAATTATCGTGGCGCTCTGAACTCAAATTCCGCATTAATGTATTCACACTTAGAGTGTAAGTCTTCATTAGTTGAAGATATATGTTGCTTCGTGTGATGCACATCTAAGACATCAACATGCATAAGTGTTAGGATGTGTGCATGATCACATGACATTTGAGGATGCCAAGATATTTAGCTCACACCGCAACTTGCAAAACCTTTTCTCATCCAAGGGCTTTGTGAAGATATCTGCCAGTTGCTCTTCAGTGTTGACGTGAATGATATCAATATCTTCCCTCATGACATGATCTCTGAGAAGGTGATGACGGATCTGAATGTGCTTTGTCTTCGAGTGCTGAACTGGGTTGTTGGCGATCTTGATGGCGCTTTCATTGTCGCAGTAGAGTGGCACTTGCTTCAGATGAATGCCATAGTCTTTGAATGTTTGCTTCATCCATAGAAGCTGAGCGCAGCAAGATCCAGCAGCAATGTATTCAGATTCAGCAGTGGAGAGAGATACACAGTTCTGCTTCTTTGAAGACCAACACAGAAGTGATCGTCCTAGAAAGTGACATGTGCCTGGTGTAGACTTGTGATCCACTTTGTCACCAGCATAATCAGCATATGAGAATCCAACTAGATCAAACTTTGAGCCCTTTGGACACCATAATCCTAGTGTTGGGGTGTAAGCCAAATATCGAAGAATTTGCTTCACAGCTAAGTGATGCGATTCCTTTGGTGCCGCTTGGAATCGGGCACACATGCAAACACTAAGCATGATATCTGGCCTAGATGCACATAAATAAAGTAAAAAACCAATCATGGAGCGGTATATCTTTTGATCAAACTCTTTACCATTGGCGTCAGAATCCAGATGACTCTTGGTAGGCATTGGCGTCATATAACCTTTTGCAATCTTGCATTCCAAACTTCTTCAGGCAATCTTTGAGGTATTTCTCTTGAGATATGAGGATGCCATTTCGTTGCTGCCGTATTTGAAGACTAAGGAAGAACTTCAGCTTACCCATCATGGACATCTGATATTGCTCTTGCATCATGTATCCAAACTCATCACTGTATTTCTGATTAGTGCAGCCGAAGATAATGTCATCCACATATATTTGGCACACAAACAGTTCACCATCATATGTCTTCACGAGAGTGTGGGATCCAGGGAACCAGGTTTGAAGCCTTTGCTCTCCAGGAAGACTTTGAGTGTGTCATACCAAGCACGAGGGGCTTGTTTGAGGCCATACAGTGCCTTGTTGAGCTTGTAAACCATGTCAAGATGTTTTGGATCTTCAAAACTAGGCGGTTGTGCAACATACACTTCTTCTCTAATCTTGCCATTGAGAAAGGCGCTCTTCACAACCATTTGATACAGAAGGATGTTATGATGATTTGCATAGGCTAGAAGTATGCATATAGCTTCAAGCCTAGCCACAGGAGAAAATGTTTCATCGAAGTCAATTCCTTCAACTTGAGTGTTTCCTTGAGCAACGAGACGAGCCTTGTTTCTAACAACTTGACCATGCTCATCTTGCTTGTTGCGATATATCCATTTAGTGCCTATGATATTGTGTTTACGAGGATCAGGACGCTTGACCAGTTCCCATACATTATTCAGCTCGAACTGTTGAAGCTCTTCTTGCATAGCTTGAATCCATTCAGGTTCCATGAAGGCTTCGTCAACTTTCTTGGGTTCAGATATTGAGACGAATGCAAAATGCCCACAGAAATTTGCTAGTTGTATTGCCCTTGAACGAGTGAGTGGACCAGGTGCATTGATGCTATCAATTATCTTCTCAATATGTACTTCATTTGCAACACGAGGATGAACTGCACGAAGATTTTGCTCTTGCTGATCATTGTCATCGTGTGAAGGATTGTCTTCAGGCTGAGCATTGTCTTCAGGTTGATTAGGTGCAGAGATGATAAGTTCCTCTTCAGGTTGTACTTCAGACGGTATGATTTCTCTAGTTCCCATAAGCTTGATGGATTCACTGGGTGGAATTTCATCTAGCACATTTGGCAAGTGCTCTCTTTGTGAGCCGTTAGTCTCATCGAACCGCACATCCACAGTTTCAACCACTTTATAGTGAAAGATGTTGAAGACTGTGTAGGAGTGCGAATCCTTTCCGTAACCAAGCATAAAACCTTCATGTGCTTTTGGTGCAAATTTTGAAGTGTGATGTGGATCCTTGATCCAGCACCTAGCACCAAATACTCTGAAATAACTCACATTTGGCTTCTTACCAGTGAGGAGTTCCTAGGATGTTTTCTTCAGAAGCTTGTGAAGATAAACACGGTTGATGACATGGCATGTAGTATCAATAGTTTCAGGCCACAACTTTCTTGGTGTCTTGTATTCATCGAGCATCATCCGAGCCATCTCAATGAGTGTTCTCTTCTTGCGTTCCATGATGCCATTCTGCTGCGGCGTGTACGGAGCTGAGAACTCATGAGTGATTCCCAATTATCGAGATAAGTGTCGAGGCCAGTGTTCTTGAATTCAGTGCCATTGTCACTTCTAATGTGCTTGATCTTGACGCCATATTTGTTCATGGCTCGATTGGCGAAGTGTCTGAAGACATCGTGCACTTTAGTCTTGTAGAGGATTATATGCACCCATGTATATCTTGAATAATCATCAACAATGACGAAGCCATAGAGATAAGCAGTAGTAGTAAGGGTAGAGTAGTGAGTAGGGCCAAAGAGGTCCACGTGCACCAGTTCGAAGGGTTGAGTCGTTGCCATGATTGTCTTCGAGGGATGCTTGGCCCTCGTCATCTTTCCAGCTTCGTAGGCATCGCATAAGTGATCCTTCTTGAACTTGACGCCCTCGATTCCTATGACGTGCTTCTTCATTGCAAGAGTATGCAAGTTCCTCATGCCAGCATGCCCTAGCCTCCGATGCCAGAGCCAACATTCTGAAGCTTTTGCAAGAAGACATACGGCAAGCTGTGGTCCTGCTGAGAAATCTACCATGTACAAATCATCTTTCCGATACCCTTCAAAGACTAGAGACTTGTCAGATTCCATTAGAACAAGGTAACAATATTTTCCAAATATCACAATCATGTTCAAATCGCAAAGCATTGAGACAGACATTAAGTTGAAACCAAGGGATTCAACAAGCATCACTTTATCCATGTGCTGATCCTTTGAGATTGCAACTCTACCTAGACCCAATACCTTGCTTTTACCAGTATCAGCAAATGTGATGTGACTTTTATCAGATGGACGTAGGGTTGAGTCCATGAGAATACTTCGTTTGCCAATCATGTGATTAGTACATCCACTGTCAATAATCCATTATGAAGCAGCTGGTGTCATACCCTACAATGCAATTAGAGGGATATGCTTCACGAAGAGCATTGTGAAGCATAAACATTTGACGAGCAAGAGGATTATTAAAGCTTAGATCGAGGTTAGTGCTGATAGGACAAGTAGAAAACGACTTAGGAACAAAATACATAATAAGACCATTTGGGCATTTGAACTTGCGCCCTACAAGATGTTTTAGGTCCCCAGCAATAACTTCAGACGCATTTGATTTTCGGCTGGAGACCTTTCCCTGCAAAAGAGAGTTAAGCTTTCTTAGCCACCCATGTCTTCAAGGGTGGCTTCGAAGCAATGAGTCTAAGTGTAGCATCTAAGAACTTTGGCTTTGAATCCCTAGAAAATAGTCTTGCAGGTGGAGAATAGTACTCATAAGAATAAGCAGAGTAGTTCTGGTTCTCATTGAAGGAAATATGCCCTAGAGGCAATAATAAAGTTATTATTTATTTCCTTATTTCATGATAAATGTTTATTATTCATGCTATAATTGTATTAACCGAAAACATAATACATGTGTGAATACATAGACAACCAAAGTGTCACTAGTATGCCTCTACTTGACTAGCTCGTCAATCGAAGATGGTTATGTTTCCTAACCATAGACATGTGTTGTCATTTGATTAATGGGATCACATCATTAGGAGAATGATGTGATTGACATGACCCAATCCATTAGCTTATCACCCGATCGTTTAGTATGTTGCTATTGCTTTCTTCATGACTTATAAATGTTCCTATGACTATAAGATTATGCAACTCCCGTTTGCTGGAGGAACACTTTGTGTGCTACCAAACGTCACAATGTAACTGGGTGATTATAAAGGAGCTCTACAGGTGTCTCCAAAGGTACATGTTGGGTTGGCGTATTTAGAGATTAGGATTTGTCACTTTGATTGTCGGAGAGGTATCTCTGGGCCCTCTCGATAATGCACATCACATAAGCCTTGCAAGCATTGCAACTAATGAGTTAGTTGTGAGATAATGTATTACGAAACAAGTAAAGAGACTTGCCGGTAACGAGATTGAACTAGGTATTGAGATACCGACGATCGAATCTCGGGCAAGTAACATACCGATGACAAAGGGAACAACATATGTTGTTATGCGGTCTGACCGATAAAGATCTTCGTAGAATATGTAGGAGCCAATATGAGCATCCAGGTTCCGCTATTGGTTATTGACCGGAGACGTGTCTCGGTCATGTCTACATTGTTCTCGAACCCGTAGCGTCCGCAAGCTTAAGGTTTCGATGACAGTTATATTATGAGTTTATGAGTTTTGATGTACCGAAGTTAGTTCGGAGTCCCGGATGTGATCACGGACGTAACGAGGAGTCTCGAAATGGTCGAGACATAAAGATTGATATATTGGACGGCTATATTCAGACACCGGAAGTGTTCCGGGTGATTTCGGAGAAAACCGGAGAGCTAGAGGGTTACCGGAACCCTACCGGGAGAAGTAATGGGCCATATGGGCCTTAGTGGAGAGAGAGAGGGGCAGCCAGGGTGGGCCGCGTGCCTCCTCCCCCCTGGTCCGAATTGGACTAGGAGAGGGGGGCAGCGCCCCCCTTTCCTTCTCTCTCCCCACTTCCTTCCCCCTCCTAGTAGGAGTCCTACTCCTACTAGGAGGAGGACTCCTCCTTGGCGTGCCTATAGGGCCAGCTGGTCTCCTCCCCTTGCTCCTTTATATACAGGGGCAGGGGGCACCCCTAGACACACAAGTTGATCCACGTGATCATATTCTTAGCCGTGTGCGGTGCCCCCTTCCACCACAATCCTCGATAATATTGTAGCGGTGCTTAGGCGAAGCCCTGCGACGGTAGTACATCAAGATCGTCACCACGCCGTCGTGCTGACAGAACTCTTTCCCGACACTTTGCTGGATCGGAGTCCGGGGATCGTCATCTTGCTGAACGTGTGCTAAAACTCAGAGGTGTCGTAGTTTCGGTGCTTGATTGGTCGGGCCGTGAAGACGTACGACTACATCAACCGCATTGTGCTAACGCTTCCGCTGTCGGTCTACAAGGGTACGTAGATCACACTCTCCCCTCTCATTGCTATGCATCACCATAATCTTGCGTGTGCTTAGGAATTTTTTTGAAATTACTACGTTCCCCAACAGTGGCATCCGAGCCTAGGTTTTATGTGTTGATGTTATATGCACGAGTAGAACACAAGTGAGTTGTGGGCGATATAAGTCATACTGCTTACCAGCATGTCATACTTTGGTTCGGCAGTATTGTTGGATGAAGCGGTCCGGACCGACATTACGCGTACGCTTACGCGAGACCGGTTCCCCCGACGTGCTTTGCACAAAGGTGGCTAGCGGGTGACAGTTTCTCCAACTTTAGTTGAACCGAGTATGGCTACGCCCGGTCCTTGCAAAGGTTAAAACAGCACCAACTTGACAAACTATCGTTGTGGTTTTGATGCGTAGGTAAGATTGGTTCTTGCTTAAGCCCGTAGCAGCCACGTAAAACTTGCAACAACAAAGTAGAGGACGTCTAACTTGTTTTTGCAGGGCATGTTGTGATGTGATATGGTCAAGACATGATGCTAAATTTTATTGTATGAGATGATCATGTTCTGTAACCAAGTTATCGGCAACTGGCAGGAGCCATATGGTTGTCGCTTTATTGTATGCAATGCAATTGCGTTGTAATGCTTTACTTTATCACTAAGCGGTAGCGATAGTCATGGAAGCATAAGATTGGGGAGACGACAATGATGCAATGATGGTGATCAAGGTGTCGCGCCGGTGACGATGGTGATCATGACGGTGCTTCGAAGATGGAGATCACAAGCACAAGATGATGATGGCCATATCATATCACTTATATTGATTGCATGTGATGTTTATCTTTTATGCATCTTATCTTGCTTTGATTGATGGTAGCATTTTAAGATGATCTCTCACTAATTATCAAGAAGTGTTCTCCCTGAGTATGCACCGTTGCGAAAGTTCTTCGTGCTGAGAAACCATGTGATGATCGGGTGTGATAGGCTCTACGTTCAAATACAACGGGTGCAAAACAGTTGCACACGCAGAATACTCAGGTTATACTTGACGAGCCAAGCATATACAGATATGGCCTCGGAACACGGAGACCAAAAGGTCGAGCGTGAATCATATAGTAGATATGATCAACATAGTGATGTTCACCATTGAAACTACTCCATCTCACGTGATGATCGGACATGGTTTAGTTGATTTGGATCATGTGATCACTTAGAGGATTAGAGGGATGTCTATCTAAGTGGGAGTTCTTAAGTAATATGATTAACTGAACTTTAATTTATCATGAACTTAGTCCTGGTAATATTTTGCAAATTATGTTGTAGATCAATAGCTCGCGTTGTTGCTTCCATATGTTTATTTTGATATGTTCCTAGAGAAAATTGTGTTGAAATATGTTAGTAGCAATGATGCAGATTGGATCCGTGATCTGAGGTTTATCCTCATTGCTGCATAGAAGAATTATGTCCTTGATGCACCGCTAGGTGACAGACCTATTGTAGGAGCAGATGCAGACATTATGAATGGTTGGCTAGCTCAATATGATGACTACTTGATAGTTTAGTGCACCATGCTTAACAGCATAGAATCGAGACTTCAAAGACGTTTTGAACGTCATGGACCATATGAGATGTTCCAGGAGTTGAAGTTAATATTTCACGCAAATACCCGAGTTGAGAGATATGAAGTCTCCAACAAGTTCTGTAGCTAAAAGATGGAGGAGAATCGCTCAACTAGTGAGCATGTGCTCAGATTGTCTAGGTACTACAATCGCTTGAATCAAGTGGGAGTTAATCTTCCAGATAAAATAGTGATTGACAGAATTCTCTAGTCACCATCACCAAGTTAGTAGAACTTCGTGATGAACTATAATATGCAAGGGATAACGGAAACGATTCCCAAGCTCTTCGTGATGCTAAAATCGACGAAGGTAGAAATCAAGAAAAACATCAAGTGTTGATGGTAGACAAGACCACTAGTTTCAATAAAAGGGCAAAAGGAAGAAGGGGAACTTCAAGAAGAACGGCAAGCAAGTTGCTGCTCAAGTGAAGAAGCCCAAGTCTGGTCCTAAGCCTGAGACTAAGTGCTTGTACTGCAAAGGGACTGGTCACTGGAAGCGGAACTACCCCAAGTGATTGGCGGATAAGAAGGATGGCAAAGTGAACATAAGTATATTTGATATACATGTTATTGATGTGTGCTTTACTAGTGTTTATAGCAACCCCTCAGTATTTGATACTAGTTCAGTTGCTAAGATTAGCAACTCGAAACAGGAGTTGCAGAATAAACAGAGACTAGTTAAGGGTGAAGTGATGATGTGTGTTGGAAGTGGTTCCAAGATTGATATGATCATCATCGCACACTCCCTATACTTTTGGGATTAGTGTTGAACCTAAATAAGTGTTATTTGGTGTATGCGTTGAGCATGAATATGATTTGATCATGTTTATTGTAATACAGTTATTCATTTAAGTAAGAGAATAAATTGTTGTTCTGTTTACATGAATAAAACCTTATATGGTTACACACCCAATGAAAATAGTTCGTTGGATCTCGATCGTAGTGATACACATAATCATAATATTGAAACCAAAAGATGCAAAGTTAATAATGATAGTGCAACTTATTTGTGGCACTGCCGTTTAGGTCATATTGGTGTAAAGCGCATGAAGATACTCCATGCTGATGGGCTTTTGGAATCACTTGATTATGAATTAGTTGATGCTTGCGAACCATGCCTCATGGGCAAGATGACTAAGACTCCGTTCTCCGGAACAATGGAGCGAGCAACATATTGGTTGGAAATCATACATACTGATGTATGTGGTCTGATGAATATTGAGGCTTGAGGCAGGTATCATTATTTTCTGATCTTCACAGATGATTTGAGCAGATATGAGTATATCTACTTGATGAAACATAAGTCTGAAACATTTGAAAAGTTCAAAGGATTTCAGAGTGAAGTGGAAAATCATCATGACAAGAAAATGAAGTTTCTACGATTTGATCGCGGAGACAAATATTTGAGTTACGAGTTTGGCCTTCAGTTAAAAAACAATGTGAAATAGTTTCACTACTCACGCCACCTGGAACACCACAGTGTAATGGTGTGTCCAAACGTCATAACCGTACTTTATTAGATATGGTGCGATCTATGATGTCTCTTACCGATCTACCACTATCGTTTTGGGGTTATGCATTAGAGACATCTACATTCATGTTAAATAGGGCACCATCTAAATCCGTTGAGATGACACCATATGAACTATGGTTTAGCAAGAAACCTAAGCTATCGTTTCTTAAAGTTTGGGACTGCGATGCTTATGTGAAAAAGTTTCAACTTGATAAGCTCGAACCCAAATCGGAGAAGTAAATCTTCATAGGATACCCAAAAGAAAATGTTGGGTACACCTTCTATCACAGATCCGAAGGCAAGTTATTCATTGCTAAGAATGGATCCTTTCTAGAGAAGGAGTTCCTCTCAAAAGAAGTGAGTGGGAGGAAAGTAGAACTTGATGAGGTAACTGCACCTGCTCCCTTATTGGAAAGTAGTTCATCACAGAAATCTGTTCCTGTGACTACTACACCGATTAGTGAGGAAGCTAATGATGATGATCATGTAACTTCAGATCAAGTTACTACCGAACCTCGTAGGTAAACCAGAGTGTGATCCGCACCAGAGTGGTACGGTAATCCTGTTCTAGAGGTCATGTTACTTGACCATGACGAGCCTACGAACTATGAGGAAGCGATGATGATCCCAGATTCTGCGAAATGGCTTAAGGCCACGAAATCTGAGATGGGATCCATGTATGTGAACAAAGTATGGACTTTGGTTGACTTGCCCGATGATCGGCAAGCCATTGAGATTAAATGGATCTTCAAGAGGAAGATGGACGCTGATAGTAGTGTTACTATCTACAAAGTTGGACTTGTCGAAAAAGGTTTTTGACAAAGTTCAAGGTGTTGACTACGATGAGATTTTCTCACTCGTATCGATGCTTAAAGTCTGTCCGAATCATGTTAGCAATTGCCGCATTTTATGAAATCTGGCAAATGGATAACAAAACTGCAATCCTTAATGGATTTCTTAAAGAAGATTTGTATATGATGCAACCAAAAGGTTTTGTCAATCCTAAAGGTGTTAACAAAATGTGCAAGCTCCAGCGATCCATCTATGGACTAGTACAAGCATCTCGGAGTTGGAATATACGCTTTGATGAGTTAATCAAAGCATATAGTTTTATACAGACTTGCGGTGAAGCCTGTATTTACAAGAAAGTGAGTGGGAGCACTACAACATTTCTGATAAGTATATGTGAGTGACATATTGTTGATCGGAAATAATGTAGAATTATTCTGTAAAGCATAAAGAAGTGTTTGAAAGGAATTTTTCAAAGAAAGACCTCGGTGAAGCTGCTTACATATTGAGCATCAAGATCTATAGAGATAGATCAAGACGCTTGATAAGTTTTCAATGAGTACATACCTTGACAAGTTTTTGAAGTAGTTCAAAATGGAACAGTCAAAGAAAGAGTTCTTGCTTGTGTTACAAGGTGTGAAATTGAGTAAGACTCAAAGCCCGACCACGATAGAAGATAGAAAGAGAATGAAAGTCATTCCCTATGCCTCAGCCATAGGTTCTATAAAGTATGCCATGCTGTGTACCAGACCTATTGTATACCCTGCCCTGTGTTTGGCAAGGGAGTACAATAGTGATCTAGGAGTAGATCACTGGACATTGGTCAAAATTATCCTTTGTGGAACAAGGATAGGTTTCTTGATTATGGAGGTGCCAAAAGGTTCGTTGTAAAGGGTTACGTCGATGCAAGTTTTGACACTGATCCAGATGACTCTAAGTCTCAATCTGGATACATATTGAAAGTGGGAGCAATTAGCTAAAGTATCTCCGTGCAGAGCATTGTAGACATAGAAATTTGCAAAATACATACGAATCTAAATTTTGGCAGACTCGTTGACTAAGCTTCTCTCACAAGCAAAACATGATCACACCTTAGTACTCTTTTGGGTGTTAATCACATATAGATGTGAACTAGATTACTGACTCTAGTAAACCCTTTGAGTGTTGGTCACATGACGATGTGAAGTATGGGTGTTAATCACATGGTGATGTGAACTATTGATGTTAAATCACATGGCGATGTGATATAGATTATTGACTCTAGTGAAAGTGGGAGACTGAAGGAAATATGCCCTAGAGGCAATAATAAAGTTATTATTTATTTCCTTATTTCATGATAAATGTTTATTATTCATGCTAGAATTGTATTAACCGGAAACATAATACATGTGTGAATACATAGACAAACAAAGTGTCACTAGTATGCCTCTAGTTGACTAGCTCATTAATCGAAGATGGTTATGTTCCCTAACCATAGACATGTGTTGTCATTTGATTAACGGGATCACATCATTAGGAGAACGATGTGATTGACATGACCCATTCCATTAGCTTTGCACCCGATCGTTTAGTATGTTGCTATTGCTTTCTTCATGACTTATACATGTTCCTATGACTATGAGATTATGCAACTCCCGTTTGCCGGAGGAACACTTTGTGTGCTACCAATCGTCACAACATAACTGGGTGATTATAAAGGAGCTCTACAGGTGTCTCCAAAGGTACATGTTGGGTTGGCATATTTTGAGATTAGGATTTGTCACTCCGACTGTCGGAGAGGTATCTCTGGGCCCTCTCGGTAATGCACATCACATAAGCCTTGCAAGCATTGCAACTAATGAGTTAGTTGCGAGATAATGTATTACAAAACGAGTAAAGAGACTTGCCGGTAACGAGATTGAACTAGGTATTGAGATACCGACGATCGAATCTCGGGCAAGTAACATACCGATGACAAAGGGAACAACGTATGTTGTTATGCGGTCTGACCAATAAATATCTTCGTAGAATATGTAGGATCCAATATGAGCATCCAGGTTCTACTATTGGTTATTGACCGGAGACGTGTCTCGATCATGTCTACATTGTTCTCGAACCCGTAGGGTCCGCACGCTTAAGGTTTCGATGACAGTTATATTATGAGTTTATGAGTTTTGATGTACCGAAGTTAGTTCTGCGTCCCGGATGTGATCACGGACATAACGAGGAGTCTCGAAATGGTTGAGACATAAAGATTGATATATTGGACGGCTATATTCGGACATCGGAAGTGTTCCGGGTGATTTCGGAGAAAATCGGAGAGCCAGAGGGTTACCGGAACCCTACCGGGAGAAGTAATGGGCCATATCGGCCTTAGTGGAGACAGAGAGGGGCAGCCAGGGTGGGCCGCGCGCCTCCTCCCCCCTGGTCCGAATTGGACTAGGAGAGGGGGGCGGCGCCCCCCTTTCCTTCTCCCTCCCCACTTCCTTCCCCCTCCTAGTAGGAGTCCTACTCCTACTAGGAGGAGGACTCCTCCTTGGCGCGCCTATAGGGCCGGCCGGCCTCCTCCCCTTGCTCATTTATATACAGGGGCAGGGGGCACCCCTAGACACACAATTTGATCCACGTGATCATATTCTTAGCCGTGTGCGGTGCCCCCTTCCACCATAATCCTCGATAATATTGTAGCGGTGCTTAGGCGAAGCCCTGCGACAGTAGTACATCAAGATCGTCACCATGCCGTCGTGCCGATAGAACTCTTCCTTGACACTTTGCTGGATCGGAGTCCGGGGATCGTCATCTTGCTGAACGTGTGCTAAAACTCGGAGGTGCCGTAGTTTCGGTGCTTGATCGGTCGGGCCATGAAGACGTACGACTACATCAACCACGTTGTGCTAACGCTTCTGCTGTCGGTCTACAGGGGTACGTAGATCACACTCTCCCCTCTCGTTGCTATGCATCACCATGATCTTGCATGTGCGTGGGATTTTTTTTGAAATTACTATGTTCCCCAACACTTATGAACATGGCGGTTTTATGAAACACGCTCATATTTATAGGCCTGAGTATGGTTTCCCTACAAAACATTTGTGTTAGTGCGATTCAGGTAAGTCCTCTGTCTGTATGTAGCCTTTTGGACCAAATGAAGCCTGTGGTCTGGGGTTTGTCTTCTTCCCTTGTGGTGTCATGATGACATTCACAGGAAGATTCTCCAGACACCTTTTCGGCACCCAGACTTTCTTCATAGGTGGCCCATTCCTGTAGTTAGTACCAATATACTTGGCAAACACTTCACCGTTCTGATTATTAAACAGTCTATAGTTTGCATCAAAGGATTCATTAATGACAATGGGATTAGCACAAGTGAAGCCAGATAGGGTGGATGGATCCACTGAAGGTTCCTTTGCAGCAACCCTTGTGGTTTTGGGGTACTGCTCAGGTTTCCAGTAAGAGCCATCAACATTCATTTTCCTTTCGAACCCAACACCCTCTTTCCTAGGGTTTCGGTTCAGAATCTGCCTTTTGAGGACATCACATAGTGTCTGATGCCCTTTGAGACTTTTGTACATCCCTGTTTCAAGCAATGTCTTCAACCTAGCATTTTCATCAGCAATAGCAGTGGCATCCTCAGCAGAGGGGTTAGTTACCACATCAACAGTTGAAGATATTGCAACAGTAGCGGCATTAGAACATCCAGCAACATAAGTAGCATTATCACGCTCAAGGCATTTAAGACATGGTGGTTCAAATCCTTCCTGAGCGGGACTGATCTGTTCGGCGTGAAGTGACTCGTTTTCCTTTTGAAGATCTTCATGGGCCGCTCTCAATTTCTCAAGTTATTGCTTCCTTTTAAGATAATCATAGGAAAGCTTTTCATGAGTTGTTGAGAGCGTTTCATGATGACTTTCAAGTTCCTCATACTTAACATGAAGATTTTTATGTCTTCAATTAAGGACTGCGATCGAGTCATTTCAGCGTCCAACAGGTCATCGCTTTTGTCTAACAGTTTTTGAATATGTTCCATAGCTTTTTGTTGTTTAGTTGCAATTTTAGCAAGTGTTTGGTAGCTGGGTTTGGAATTATAATCAGAGTCATCTTCACTGGATGTTTGATAGTGAGTATTGCGTGAGTTTACCGTGGCTCCACGTGCCATGAAGCAATAGGTGGGAGCGTAGTTGTCCTTGTCATTAGCATCGGCATTGGTGACGAAGTCATTGTCTTCAGTGTTGAAGATGGACTTGGCAACGTAGGTTGTAGCCAGACTTGCAACGCCAGAATCGGACTCCTCCTCAGACTCCACCTCTCCACCTCTGCCTCCTTAGAAGCAAACTCCTCCTCTGAATCCATTTCCTTGCCAACAAACGCACGTGCCTTGCCAGATGAGCTCTTCTTGTGTGATGAAGACTTTCAGGAAGACTTGGAAGAAGACTTTAAGTATTTCTTCTTCTTCCTCTTGTCGTCAGAATCATATTCTTTGCTCTTCTTATTCTTGTTGTTCTCATTTTTCCACTTCGGACACTCCGAGATGTAGTGACCAGGTTTCTTGTACTTGTGGCATGTTCTCTTCTTGTAGTCATGAGCAGAAGCTTCACCATTCCTTGAGCTGGATCATGAAGACTTTCTGAAGCCTTTCTTCTTGGTGATATTTTGGAACTTCTTCACAAGCATAGCAAGCTCCTTTCCAATGTCTTCAGGATCATCAGAACTGCAGTCAGATTCTTCTTCAGATGAGGAAACAGCTTTTTGCCTTCAAGGCACGAGTTCGGCCATAGTTGGGACCGTAGATATCTCTTTTCTGAGAAAGCTAGAACTCATGTGTGTTGAGCCTTTCAAGTATGTCAGGAGGATCGAGTGTCTTGAAGTCAGGGCGTTCTTGAATCATCAGGGCTAGGGTGTCAAATGAGCTATCAAGTGATCTCAGGAGTGTCTTGATGATTTCATTCTTGGTGATCTCAGTAGCGCCGAGAGCTTGGAGGTCATTTGTGATGTCACTGAGGCGATCAAACGTAAGCTGAACATTCTCATTGTCGTTTCTCTTAAAGCGGTTGAATAGGTTGCGAAGGACACTGATCCTTTGATCTCTCTGCGTTGAGATGCCTTCGTTGACCTTGGAGAGCCAGTCCCAGACTAGCTTAGATGTTTCCAAAGCACTCACACGGCCATACTGCCCTTTGGTCAGATGACCACAGATGATGTTCTTGGCAGTGGAATCCAGTTGAACGAACTTCTTAACATCAGCAGCGGTGACACCTTCACCAGCCTTGGGGACGCCATTCTTGACGACATACCAATGGTCGACATCAATGGCTTCAAGATGCATGCGCATCTTATTCTTCAAGTAGGGATATTTAGTTCCATCAAAGATGGGGCACACAGCAGAGACTTTATTATCCCTGCAGTCGACATAGCTAAAACTCCAGGTGGTTAAACCGAATCACACAGAACAAGGGAGTACCTTGCTCTGATACCAATTGAAAGTGCTAGTGATCGACTAGATGGGGGTGAATAGGCGATTTTTATGGAAGTATTCCAAACATGGAAGTTTCAAAGACAATCGATAGAAATGAACCTATTAACATGCAGCGGAAGGTAGACTACACTAGGCAAGCCATAGTCAAGTATTCAATGGAGTGAAAGCACAAAGACTAATAGCATCTAGGAAGTATGGATCAGGATGGAAGACAATATGAAGCCAATCAGAACAAGCAGTCACACAGTGAAGACAAATAGATAATGCAAACTAGCACTGCCTTCACAAGGACCAACTGTAAATAAAGAGATGGAAAGGATAGAACCAGTTGCTTGTTGTAGACAATGATTTGTTGGACCAGTTCTAGTTGCTGTGACAACTGTATGTCTGGTTAGGGAGGCTGAGATTTAACTCAGAAGGCCGTGTCTTCACCTTATTCCCCTTGAGCTAAGGACACCCAGTCCTCGCCCAATCACTCTGGCAAGTCTTCAAGGGAGACTTCCAAACCTTCACAGACTTCGTTCACCGGCGATCCACAATGACTCTTGGATGCTCAGAACGCGACGCCTAACCGGCTGGAGGATTCACAGTCCTCAAGTGTAACAAGTCTTAATATCACAGATAGGAAGACTTCAATGATGCTTAACACTCTTTGGCTCTGGGTGTTTAGGGGTTTGTCCTCGCAAGGATTTCTCTCTCAAAGGCTTCGAGGTGGGTTGCTCTCAAACGACAAAAGTCGTGCACTAACTCTGAGCAGCCAACCAATTTATGGTGTAGGGGTGGGCTATTTATAGCCACTAGGCAACCCGACCTGATTTGTCCGAAATGTCCCTAGGTCACTAAGGAACTGACATGTTTTCCAACGGTCAGATTTCAAACACACGCGGCAACTTTACTTGGGCTACAAGTAAAGGTGACTCATCCAGCTCTAGATAAGATTTGCTCTCATTGTCTTCGCTCAAAGTCATAGGATTTGGTTAAGCATCACTTCAGTCACTCTGACTTTGTTAACTGGGACCCCACTTAATAGTACGGTGGTTCCTATGACTCAACAAAGAAGAAAAGGAAACGACGAAACAACTAAGTCTTAGTGCTCCATAGTCTTCAGTCAATGTCTTCTCTTGTCATAGTCTTCAATGTGAATATCTTCACATACCACCTCTGTCTTCAATGTCTTCATACATTTTTAGGGGTCATCTCCGGTAGGAAAACCGAATCAATGAGGGACTACTACCTGTGTTATCCTGCAATTCTCACAAACACATTAGTCCCTCAACCAGGTTTGTCGTCAATACTCCAAAACCAACTAGGGGTGGCACTAGATGCACTTACAGATCCCATATCATATCATGTGTCTGTTGAAAAGATATCCTACGTGATACTTGAATTCCCGCTTATAAACTCCCGAAACTTTCTGGTTATGCAATCAGGTGTTGGGGATACAGGGGAAGCATAATATCTAACCCAAACTAACAATCCCAACATCCAGCTGTATCCATCCTTCAACACATAACTAAGAAACCTTCGGAAATCGTGTACCTCGACCTTCGAAAAGCATCAGTTATACAAGTGTCGGTGTACTAGAATAGGGGTACCCTAGTACCCCGAACTTGTGCACGGGTAGTTGCAGCACCCCGCGGCAAGGCTTACCGGGCGAACGCCAAGATCCTCCATGGTTCCCTTGGAGCCATTCAAGAACAAAGTATTTAAGCTCAGGAGACAAGGCCCCGGCAAGAGGAGCTTGTCGGGAAGGCCAACCAAGGCACTCCAAGGAACTTGTTGCGACGTGCCACGCGCTCCGGCAAGGCAACAAGGCCCCGGCAAGAGGAGTTTGCCGGGAAGACCAACCAAGGTACCTCGAGGCCCGGAGAGCGACAAGCTTCCGGACCCGACAAGATAACAACAGTGGCAAGGCGCTTGCCGCGGCAGGCGGCCACTCTGTGCCCGTGCTCCAGCGCATCCACCAACGTGTCGCTCTGGGGGCCTCTCCAGGCGCGCGTGGCGGGAGGCTGTGCAGCCAGCGGTGCACAGTGGCATGCGAAGCTGACAAGATCGCCATCGTGGCGAACGGTGGCGCCCCTAACGATCCTTTTCCGCACTGTTTGGGCGACTCAGACGGGCCTTTAATGCCCTTGTCCCCTGCCGTCAGGGTTAGGTAGGGTGCACTGTACAAGCAACTGTACCAACCACCTCACTTTTTATGTTTATACCCTCCTCTGCGTTGCCACCTGTCGGTGACCCCTTTAGCGTATAAAAGGAGGCCCATGCGCAACGTAGAGGGGGTTCGGACAGTTCGCTTCGATTCATTCGTGGCCCAGAAAACACCACGCTCTCTCTCGAGAGCAAGAACACAAGATAATACAACCAGACAATCAGCAGTAGGAGTGTTATCTCTCCGGAGAGCTCCGAAGCTGGGTAAACTGCTCGTGTGCTTCGCCTCGATCCGCTCTTCGTGCTATCTCCGCCCCCCCACCGAACCGAAAGGGGCCCGGTCCGCTGGCCCCATAGGTGTTCGTGGATCAGTTTTCCCCGACATCTTTGGCGCGCCAGGTAGGGGCGTCGAGATTGTGTGAACCTGATCCGGCGTTCACACGAGCTAGATCTTCATTCCCTTCATCAACATGCCACCGAAGAAGAAGACTTCGGCGGCAGCCGCTCCGTCCACATCACTTCCGCCACCGTTGGAGCAAACGGGTGGTGGAATGGACGCCGGCAGAAGAATGGACGTCGACGAGGAAGCTCATGATGCCGCCAGGTCCAAGAACAAGGCTGCACAAACCTCGGCGACTGTACATGTTCCATGCCACTCTCAGGAGGCGCAAGATCAACAACGTCATGGCACTAGCAGTGCCATACGCATGATAGGCCAAGACCAAGCTGGTGGATCTCGGGGCGCTCAAGACCAGCATGCATGCCAGCGTGCTGGCACGAGCAGGGCACGGTCGCCTAGACGGGATACTGCTCCTCCTAACATAGTTAGAAGTTCGAGCACGTCCCGCTCCTCGCGCTGTCCGCCACTGCCACCCACCACTCCAGCAGAAGCTTTGGCACGAGCTCAACTTCTCCTAGATTACCCTCGGACGTCGGACAAGATCGATGAATGGAGGGCCACCATTCAGAGTCTCATCGGCTACGCCAACGGCGACACTCCACGGCGGCCGAGCGCGTCGCCGCCGCGGCAGGGTTGCCGGACGCGAGCCGGTGGCGACGAAATGGGCAGAGGTGCAACTACCATGCAATCACCGCCCCGAAGGCCAAGATCGCCGACTTGCCGGATCCACCTTGACAGCGACTCCACTTCATCGTCGGATCCACGAGCTCGTCGCGATCAGCGCCAAGTTCTTCATGATCAACAACAAGAAGACGCTCGAACCCGCATCGAGCGCCGAAGAGAAGCGCGACGTCAATCCGACAAGCGCGCTGGGCCCTCTGTTGACATGCATGCGCCAGGGGAACCAGGTGATCTGCCGTACGCGGTAGGTTGTCCTGCGTTCACTCGTGAGCTGCGGCAAGTCCAGTGGCCCAGCACAAAGAACTTCAAGCCAGACGTACCGGAGAAGTACGACGGCAAGACACATCCGTCGGAGTTCCTCAACATCTACACCATTGCGGTACAGGCTGCCGGGGGACGAGATGACAAGATCCTTGCCAACTACTTCCCGCTGGTGGTCAAGTCCAACGTCAGATCCTGGCTCATGCACTTGCCGGACAACTCCATATCCTCTTGGGCTGATCTGTGCCATCAGTTTGTCGGCGCCTTCACAGGCAGACACAAGCCTCATGGCCAGGAGAGTGATCTTCATCTGCTCGCCCAGAAGGAAGGAGAGCCCCTGCGCAAGTACATTCAGAGATTCAGTAGTGTGCAGCACAACATCCCAGACGTCCACCCTGCCGCGGTGATCAGCGCGTTCCATCAGAACGTGCGAAACCGCAGGATGTGGGAGGAAATGGCGATGTGCAAGATCAAGGACGTCAGTGAGTTATATGCACTGGCCGACAAGTGTGCACGTGCTGAGGAAGGGAGGAGACTCCCCGGAGAAAATATAGGAGCGGGAGGATCTGACAGTGAAGATGCTGCCCCGACAAGGAAAAACCGGCGGCGGAACAACAAAAGGAGGAAAGGCAAAGAAGTGCTAGTTGTTGAGCAGTCCGGCAACGGTGGCGGCGCCAAGGAAGCCAAAGCTGGTGACCCCGGCAAGGAGGTTGCCGCGGAGGTGGCGGTCGCCGACAAGCAGGATGGCACCAACAAGCCTCTGAAATGCAGCAGAACCACCCGTCGAGTCACGCAAGCCTCTGAAATGGTCCGGCACGCCTATCATCTTCGACATTGAGGACCATTCTGATCGCATAACTGCGGTCGGGTGCTTGCCGATGCTGGTTTCACCAACAATCCGCAACCTCAAGGTCACTAAGATGCTAGTTGACGGCGGGGCCGGCTTGAACCTGATCTCCTCCGCGGTGCTTCACAAACTCCAGATCCCTGACAGCGAGCTCGAAGAGACCGGTACATTTCAAGGAATCAACCCGGGAAGGAGCAAGCCGAAGGGAAAGATCACGTTGCCGGTAACATTTGGCAACGAGCTGAACTTCAGGACTGAGAGGGTCACATTTGATGTTGCCGACTTTCCATTACCTTACAATGGAATCCTTGGCCGACCGGCACTCGCCAAGTTCATGGCAGCCTCTCACTATGCGTACAACATACTGAAAATGCCAGGCCCGATAAGTGTCATCTCTGTCCCTGGCGACAAAAAGGATGCTCTTATCTGTGCCGACAAGATCTACCGGGAAGCAGCAGCCGCAGCAGAACGCAGGACACTTGCCGCTGAAGCTCCCGGGGGGAAGAAGAAGACCAAGTCCGGCAAGAGCTTTGATGCCCACTCCGGCAAGCGCACCTCTTCGGAGTGCTGCGCTACCGTCGAGGACGCACCATCGAGCTCCACCGGCAAGCGTAAGAAGGCAATGGCAGCTGCACCTGAGACCAAGAAGGTGTCCGCCAAGGAGGGCGGTACTGGTGGTACCTTCACCATCAGCGCCACTCTTGACCCCAAATAGGAAAGCGCGCTCGTTGCTTTCCTGCGGGCGAATGTCGACGTGTTTGCATGGCAACTGTCTGATATTCCAGGTGTTCCCAGGAAAGTAATTGAGCACCACCTTGCCGTCTGTCCTCATGAGCGGCCCGTCAAGCAGAGAGTCAGGAAGCAGGCAGTAGAGCGCCAAGAATTCATCGCAGAAGAAATCAAGAAGTTGGAAGCAGCAGGCCTTGTCAGAGGAGTGCTCCATCCCACGTGGTTGGCCAATCCTGTTGTTGTGCGCAAGGCTAACGGGAAATGGAGACTTTGTATTGACTTCACTGATGTTAATAAAGCTTGTCCCAAAGACCCATTTCCCTTGCCGCGTATTGACCAGATTGTTGACTCCACAGCCAGATGTGATTTGCTTTCATTTCTTGATGCATACTCAGGATACCATCAAATCTTCATGGCAGAAGAAGATGAAGAGAAAACCGCATTTATCACCCCGTGTGGCACGTACTGCTTCGTACGGATGCCTTTCGGTTTGAAGAATGCCGGTTCAACATTCGCAAGGGTAGTCCACCACGCTTTTGAGCTACAGATTCACAGAAATGTGGAAGCCTACATGGATGACATAGTGGTCAAGAGCAAGAACAGGGCGACCCTGATTCAAGATTTAGACGAGACATTTGCAAATCTGCGCAAGATCAACCTCAAGCTTAACCCCGAGAAGTGCGTGTTTGGGGTCCCCTCCGGCAAGCTTCTCGGGTTCTTCGTGTCTCAGCGGGGAATTGAAGCCAATCCCGACAAGATCAAGGCCATTGAGCAGATCGAAGCACCAAAGCGCGTCAAGGATGTACGAAGGCTTGCCGGTTGCGTGGCTGCTCTCAGCAGGTTTATCTCCAGATCTGCTGAGCGCGCCCTGCCATTTTTCAAAATTTTGAAGAAGGCAGGTCCAGTAAAATGGACTCCGAAAGCGGAGGCTGCGCTGCAGGACTTGAAGAGATACCTGTCCTCCACTCGAACGCTTGTCGCACCTAAGCCGCAAGAGAAGTTGCTGCTGTATATAGCGGCAACCAATCAAGTGGTTAGTGCTGCGTTAGTGGCGGAGAGGGAGGCGGATGATGAGCCAGCAACTACGGCAGATCCATCCAGCGACAAGCAGGGGGCTTCGCCGACAAGCTCTGGTCCCGACAAACATGGGTTTGCGCAGGAGCATGATAAGATGCCGAAGAGAATGGTGCAGCGCCCAGTTTACTTTGTCAGTTCTCTTCTGCATGGGGCTAGATCAAGGTACTCTGGTGTGCAGAAGTTGCTTTTCGGCCTCCTCATGGCCTCGAGAAAGCTGCGCCATTACTTCCAAGCACATGAGATCACAGTCGTCACTCGCTTTCCGCTGAAGAGGATACTGCAAAATCCAGAAGCAACAGGCAGGATTGTCGAGTGGGCGCTGGAACTGTCAAGCTTTGGCCTCAAGTTTGAGAGCACTTCAACTATCCAAAGCAGAGCATTGGCAGAGTTCATAGCAGAGTGGACGCCAACCCTAGATGAAGAAATTCCAGAAACGAGCATCCCCGTCAAAGAGGCAAGCAAAGAGTGGCTGATGTACTTTGATGGTGCCTTCTCGCTGCAAGGCGCCGGTGTAGGCGTGCTGCTTGTCGCACCCACCGGAGAGCACCTCAAGTACGTAGTCCAGATGCACTTTCCCAAAGAGCAAGCAACCAACAATACTGCAGAGTATGAAGGATTGCTTGACGGTCTCAGAATCGCAGCAGACCTTGGCATCAAGAAGCTCATCGTCAGGGGTGACTCACAGCTTGTCGTCGACAAGTGAACAAGAACTACCAGAGTCCATTGATGGAAGCATATGTTGATGAAGTGAGGAAGCTAGAAGAGCACTTTGACGGCCTACAAATGGAGCATATCCCAAGAGCTTAGAATGACATTGCTGATGGCCTGTCAAAGTGCGCCGCACTAAAGTTACCTGTGGAACCAGGGATCTTTGTGCTTAAGTTGACTCAACCATCCGTAACACCATCAACTGGACAAAGCAAGAAGAGGAAGTTGGTTTCTGGTGACTACTTTCCGGCAGAGCTCCCCGAAGCCGCCGCCAAGAAAGTCCCCAAGATCAACACCAAGGAGGCTGAGGGGCAGTCTGCTCCGGCAAGCCTTATGGTTTGTTCCGTTGAAGCAGACGCTCCCGACAAGTTTTGCTCCGGCAAGCTTGCCGGGAACATCAAGCTCCGGCAGGACCACAAGTCCTTGCCGTGGAAGCGGATGTTCCCGCAGCAGCAGATGTGCCTTTAGTCCTTGTTGTCGAGCCACAAGCTCCAGCATGGGCACAGCAGATTGTCCACTTCCTTCAGACAGGAGAACTTCCCGAAGAACAAGAAGAAGCGGAAAGAGTAGCCCGGCAGTCAAGTATGTACCAGTTTGTCGATAGCATACTATACAGAAGAAGACTCAACGGTGTGAAATTGAAGTGTATTCGCTGGGAATATGGACAAAAGCTGTTGGCAGAGATACATGGAGGCATATGTGGCCACCACATTGGCGCAAGAGCACTTACCGGCAAAGCTTTCCGGCAAGGTTTCTTTTGGCCGACAGCTCTCCAGGATGCAACTGCACAAGTAACCAAGTCTGAAGCGTGCCAGTTCCACTCCAAACAGATACACCAGCTAGCTCAAGCTCTCCACACGATCCCTTTATCCTGGCCATTTTCGGTCTGGGGGCTCGATATCCTCGGCCCCTTCCCCCGAGCTGTCAGGGGCTTTGAGTACTTGTACGTCGCAATCGACAAGTTCACAAAGTGGCCGGAAGTGGAGCCAGTGAGGAAGGTGATAGCACAGTCAGCAGTCAAGTTCTTCAGGTCAATTGTTTGTCGTTTCGGGATCCCTAACAGGATCATCACCGACAACGGCACGCAATTGACGAGCCGCACCTTCATGCAGTACGTCCAAGACCTTGGCGCCAAGGTCTGCTTCGCTTCTGTTGCTCATCCGAGAAGCAACGGTCAAGCAGAGAGGGCAAATGCTGAAGTGCTGCGCGGGCTCAAGACCATAACTTTCGACAGGCTGCACAAGTGCGGAAGGAATTGGATCGAGGAGCTGCCGGTGGTTCTTTGGTCGATCAGAACGACGCCAAATCGAGCCACTGGCCAGACACCTTTCGCTCTAGTCTATGGAGCAGAGGCAGTTCTCCCCACGGAACTCGTATACGGATCACCTCGAGTGCTCGCTTATGATGAGCTTGAGCAAGAACAGCTGCGACAAGACGACACGCTGCTCCTTGAGGAAGATCGTCTTCAGGCTGCTGTACGAGCTGCTCGATACCAGCAAGCTTTGCGCCGCTATCATAGCCGCAAAGTTAAAGCCAGAAGCTTCGAGGAAGGCGACCTTGTTCTTCGGCGCGTTCAGTCCGCCAAGAATTCCAGCAAGTTGACGCCGAAGTGGGAAGGCCCTTATCGGGTGAAACGAGTCACAAGGCCCGGCGCTGTCCGCCTTGAGACCGAAGATGGCATTCCGGTGAGCAACTCCTGGAACATAGAACATCTTCGTAAGTTTTTCCCGTAGGGCGCGGTTGCCGGAACCCGTTCCGGCAACCACCTTTTGTACAAGTCTTGCCGCTGTTGCATGTAATCCTTTGTACAAAGCCGGGCGCAGATCCCGTGCATAAGTAAAACCCCATGTGCTCCGCACAACTTGTCCATTTCATGCATTAGTTTCTTTCTTGCATGCGATTATCTGACACTTTGTGCAGCACCTACATCCGGTAAGTACTAACGAGCCGAAGGGCTCCATATCATTATTTTCTCTTCTTTCTTCTTTTCAACAAAGGAAAAGAAGGTTCCCCCGCACACATGTTTGCCGGGGGAGGATTAGAGAAGATTGTGGTATGGACCAGGCGTCGTTCAAGTGAAGTCCTGCCTTGCCGGGAAGCAAATGACAGAAAAGCTAAGTTGCCAAAGTTTGAGCAATCACTTTTCAAATTTTTGAGTTATCTTCCTCGAATGACCCTACTTTGTATGGAAAACCTGTGCGCGGAGGAACCAACTCGTGGCTAGTTGCGCCCTTACTTTGTTTCGGGTCCGCTCAACAGCTTAAGCGTGCTGCATCTAGTCGCGACAAGGTTTCTTGTCGGAAGCAGCGCCGCCAGCAGGCTGCTGAAGTTCCGCACTCAGCGCTCGCGGCTCGGGTGCCTGCGCCGACAAGTTCCCTAGAAGCGTAGGGTAAAAACATACAAAGGAAGGAATCTAGTAGAGGAAATAACATAGCAATTGATAACACAAATAAAGTTATATTACAAGATAACTTGTCGTAGCTCTAACAGACTGTTTTCATAACATGATTAGCAGCGACAAGGGAAAAGAAGAAATGGGCGGCCTAGTCTACGCGTCCGCCCTCGACCCTCTTGATCTCGCTCACCTTGTCCATAATGGGTGCGACAAGGGCCTTGAGTGCATCCAGATCGGCATCAGGCGGCAAGGACCTGAGGACGTTGGTGAAGCTGAGGCCTGGATTGCGGAAGGCTACCTTCATCAACACCTTCTGCAGAACCCCGGCGCAGATTTTGCGCGACTTGTCAGCCAGCTGCTTTGGGATCCTCTCCCGGAGCCGCTGGAGTACCGTCACCATGCCCTTGAAGAACAGGCTGAGCTTGGCGCTGGGTTGAAGACTCTCGTCGGAAGGATACCCAAAGTCCTCCATCCCCAGCTGCGCCAGCTCCTCGTTGATGACTGCGGCAATGTTCACCAGACCCTCGGTCCAGTGCTCCACAGTGTCTCTGAACGAGTTCTGGGTAACTGCAATGCTCTCCAGCAGCGCCGCGTCAGCCTTGACCTTCTCCGACAAGGTCTTCTCCCGCTCCTTGGCGGCCTCCAGCATCTGCATCAGCGTGGCCAGCTTCAGCTCCAGGTTTGCTTTGGAATCCTTGGCGGCGCTGAGCTCCTTGCCCCTCTCAGCGAGAAGACCTTGCAGCTCACCGTGGGCGGCAGCATCCTTCTCACGCTCACGCTTGAGCGCGGCAAGCTCCTCGCCGCTCTTCCCAATGTTGGCCTCCAGCCGCGCCACCTGCTCCTCCAGCTCTTTCTTGGCGGCCTCTGCAATTGCCGCAGCGTCCTTTGCCTCCTTGAGCGCCCCGCCAAGTGCTTGCTCGCGCTCGGCGAGCTCTTCCTCGTAGCTGTCGAGGTTGGCCTTCCACTGCACTAGTTCACCTTCCCACGCGGACTGCTTCTCGGCGGCCAGCCTTTGCTCCTCCTCAGCCTCGGCCTTCTCGAGAAGGAAGGCCGTGCGCTCCTCGTCGAGTCGCTCCCGCTCCTGCGCCAGGGACCGGAGAGCTTCTTGATTTTGGCCCCGGAGCTCCTCCACACGCTTCTCCATGTCAACTCCCGCCTTCGCGACAAGCGCTTCCCGAGAAGCTAGTTTGGCTTGCCGGGCGCGGTAGAGTGACAGCAGCTTCCGCAGCAGCTGCTCCTCCTCAGGCTCGCCGGTGCTGCTGCTGGGCGCGTCGACCAACGACAGTCCAACAGAGGCGAGCACCTCCCCGTCGAAAGTTTCCCCCTCGACCGGCGCCCTAGAGCTCGACGCCCAGGGTAGCTTGATGAAGATACTGTCGCCGGCCTTCAAGTAGGCGCCGGGCTGGGGCTCCTTGGAGCCCGGCTCCGCAGAAGCAGCAAAGGGATCGGCGGTCTGGCGCTCCTGCGGCCTCAGGGTCGTCAGTGCAATCGCCCGAACCCTCGCCGGCTTCTGCGGCGGCAGCCCTGGCGGCCTCCTCGCCGGCGGCCTCGTCAGCACTGGCCCCTTCCTCGCCAGTGCCCTCTGTCTCCATTGGCTTAGCCGCAGATGGGTCTGAAGAACGAAGAATGGAGAAAAATCAATCCAAAATCCAAGAGAAGAAAATCAGAAGAAGAAGAAACCAAGGGAAAGTTTCTGGGCAAGTGGATTACCTGTGCCAAGATCTGCAGTTGCGGCCTCGGTCGCCGCAGGATCAACGGTGCCGTCCCTTGCCGGAGAGCTGCCCCTTGCCGGAGAGTTCTCCCTTGCCGGAGAGCGCTCCCTTACCGGGAACCCCTCCCTTGGCGGCGTAGTCGAAGCAGATGGCACCTCGGGACCAGCTTCCGGGCGCTCCTGATGTGGCTGCTCTGCTCCTACACAAATCAACAAGCAAGATATCAACAAAGGAAGAAGCACTCAAGCGCGCCCGGCAGCAGAAGGCTAAACTATGAACTTACGCTGAGGGCTGCGCTGGGGGCTGCTTTGAGGAGTGATTGCTGGGTCCGTCAAGGTGGCCTCGGACCCACCACCTACTGACACGGTGGGGTCATCCTCGATGACAATCACCGTGGCCTTGGCCCACTTCGCCGCTCTCTGGGCCAGCGTCCTGAAAAGAAAGGAGCCAGATTGAAGCAAGTCAGATACAAGGTAAAAACAGCAAGATTGAAGAACTATAAGAGCACCAAAGAAGCTTACTCTTCTTCCTCCTCGTCGGAGCTGAGCGCGGAAAGATCGAAGTCCGGATCCCCTCTGGTGCGGCGAGGCGGAGGAGTAGGATCCCTTGCCCGCTTGGCGGGGGCGGTGGCGGTGGCCCGGGAAGATCCCGCTCCAGTTGCCGCTGCTGCGTGAGGCGCTCCCGCGGCAACATGACTTGCCGCGGTAGAGCGTGTCGCACGGCTTGGCAGCTGTTGAACCGGCTGCCGCCCCGCTACGTCCGCGGTCCTGCGAAGACGCCTTCTTGGCGGGGCCGGGGGCTCCGCCTGCGGCAAGCCTTCTGAGGGCTCGGGCTCTTCCTCGCCGGCCTCGCTCGGCTCGGCTTCAGAACCGGCAAGCTCTTCCTCGCCAATGAACTCCGCGCGCTCGGCAAGGTTTGCCGCCTCTACAGCCTCCGCCTCCTCCACAGTGAACCCGAACGCACCCGCGGCAGCTGCGGCCGCAACCTCTTCCGCCCTAGTGGCGATGCACTGCAGCTCCTCGTCGGTGGTGTCACGGGTGAGGCTCTTCTGCTCGTCAGCGTGGACCGGCACTTCCTCCAAGGTGTCAAAGAACGCTCGCACAACGTCATCCGCAGGCTCTTGCCAAGTTGGGACGATTCCGTGTGAATCGCACAACGGCATCATGGCGCGGATCCGGTCAAGCGAAGAGTTATTGCACAAAGGAACTACGCCCCTCGGCAGTGTGAATGGGTGCTGGGGGTCGCGTTTGAACAACTCCAGAAGCATCGCATCCAGCTCCAGGATGGTGAAGTTGTAGTTGAGGCCCGGCCGCAGCCTCATGATGTCCGCCGAATTCTTGAATTCCCAGGCGGGCCTCCCCCTCTCCTGCAGGGGGGCAATGCGGCGGCGGAGGAAATCTGCCCCGATAGCACCTATAGTGAGTCCGGCAAGCCTGAGGCGAAGAATCCTAGTGATGGCGATCTTCAGCCTCTCATCTTCCGGGGCCACGTTGCTCCAGTCATTGCCGCGCACTATTGGAGCTTGGTGCACGGCGGTGAAGGGCTGCGGATTCTCCTCAACGATCCAGCACCACTCCGCTCTCCACTCCTCCCACTTGCTGCGGAGGTCACCCTCCAAGTACGCCTCTTTCTTGCCGACTCTCGAGATCCAGGCAATCCCTCCGGCAAGCGGCTCTCCTCTATCTACCCGAGGTATGAAGAAGTGGCGGAAAAGGGCAACACTAGGGTGGACTCCGACAAAGTTCTCGCACAAATGTGCGAAAATTGCCATGGTCAGGACAGCGTTGGGGGTGAAGTCCAGGAGGCGGAAGCCATATGTGTTCATAATATCACAGAAGAACTCCGAGAAGGGCGGGCAGAGCCCGCAGTAGAAGAATAGCGCGAAGAACGGGTACCCTTTTGGAGCCAGCTCCGAAGCAGCGGCCGGGAGTACCCTCGTGCGCGGATGCGCCCGCGTCTCCGTCGCCCAGAAGAGGAAGAAGTACTCCCTCAGCTCCTTCGCGCCGAGCTGGGGGGTGAAGATCGCCCGCTCCTTCCGCAGTGCCGCGAGCCGCTGCGCCTCGGCCGACTTCACGCCTTTTCCTTTGTTGGCTTTCGGAGCCATGGCGGAGGTGGTGGCAATGGGGGGCGGAGCGCTGCTCTCTCGGCTTCGAGAAGAAGGGGGGAGCGGCGGAGTTTCTTGAAGATGAAGTAGCAGCAACCAGCGAGGGGGACCAAACTGCCCCTGTTTCCTTTGCTTATAAAGAGGGACGGGGCGGACGTTTCGCCCTTCCGAATAAACAACCACCCACGATCTCTCCCACGATGCCGCATTCAACGCGTGCCGTTATGGGAGAGCGCGGTGGATACGGAGCGAGATTCAGCATGGCCCAGCCCGCGTGTGTGTCACATCCCTAGCTTCTGGTGCTGCCTAGTGCTTGCATCATGTTTAAATTTTTGAAACTTGAACTGAGGAAATTTGGAAGCCTCAAAACCCTAAATAAAAGAAGGGAAAAAACCCTAAAATCTCATTCATTGTTCCAAAATGCCCTTCTTAAATGTTTGATAATTTTTTGAAAGGGTTCTGGTCCCAACCAAAATATTGAACATTTTTAAGGACTTAATCTTGGGACTTTGAATTTAAATCATTAGCTATTTGAATTTGAATTATATTCATATAACTAGAATATAATTTCAAATACCCCTGAAATATTTTATGAGCTTTTGGAAAAGTCCATCTAGCAAAATAAAAATATTCAGAGGAGTTTTTGGCATTGTTGAATTATTTTAAATTCAAAACAGTGGCAAAATAATTTAAAAAAAACAAACAGAAATAAAACAGAGCACTCACCTGTAACTTACCTGGTATTCTAGCCCACCTGGCGGCCCATCTGAGCTGGCCGGCCCAGCCCACCTCCTCCTCTCTGTCGTCTTCCTCCCCCTCGCCCCGAAGCTGCTCGGTGGCGAGCGCCGACGCCGCCCCGGCCACCTCCTGCTTGCCGCTTCGCCCTGGCCTCTTCGGGAGACGCCACGCAGCCCCCTCGCTCCTCTCTCTCACTCTCTCCCGACCCCCTTCTCCCTTCTCTGCTCCCCCCTCTCGCGCCCGAGCGCGCTCATCGCCGTCGCTCGCAACCACCGCGGCCACAACCACTTCCTCGCTCCCTCTCTGCGTACCCGAGCTCAGCCCGGACCCCAAGCCCCTCTACGTCGACCCACCGAAGCCCGGATGCCCCAAGACGATGCCGCGGCGCTTCTTCCCCGACCACGGCCGCCGGATGCCGCCGTCCGATTCATCCTCTCCGCCGTCTCCCCGAGCACGCCGACTTGCTCTTCGAACTCACTGTGAGCTCCTACGCCTCCCCTCTCTCTTCCCCGCCTCGATTGCGCCCTGTAGCCTCGATCCCACCGGAGCCGGAGCTTGCTTGCCGCCGTCCATGTCTCTGTCGCGGCTAGAACCCACATGTGTCGCGTTCGAGCACGCTGTCATCCTCTGCGTGCTCCCGGGAACCCAAAGCACCTAACCACTCGTCCTCCCGTGCACCGCAGCGCCGGTCCCGCGAACCCCCGAGCTCCGGCCGCCGCCTAAGTGGTCGCCGCCGTCGACCCCGGCCTCCCCGTGCCCAGCTGTGTGCGCCCCTAGATGCGCGGGAGCACAGGCTCCCTCTTGGTGCCCTCAGCGCGACCAGCCGCGGGCTGTAGCGCCGTCCCGAGCAACTCCGCCGAGGTCTCGCCGTCGCCGTGGTCGCCGGCGTCACTAGCCGACGTGGCCGCGTGATTAGCGCTAATCACGGCCAGCTAACCCTCCCCAGAGCCACTGACGTATGGGCCCCACGCCCTTATTTAATCTTTATTATTTTCTGTTAAGTTTTAACCTAACCACCATGGGCCCACACGTCAGCTTTGACCGTGCTGACGTGTCTATTGACCCGGCCCCACCTGTCATTGGCACTATCCAGCCCCAATCACTGACCAGTGGACCCCACTGGTCAGGTTTGACCTGGACCCGCCTAGTTGACCTGCTGACATCAGCATGACCTAGTGCTGACGCAATAAATCATTTTCTGGATTTATTTTAATTCAGGAAATTCCAGAAAATGATTTAAACTTCAAAAATTCATAGAAATTCAACCGTAGCTCAGAATGAAATAATTTATATATGAAAAATTATCAGAAAAATCCAATCTATCCATCTGTACCATTTTCATGCATGTTAGAACAACTTATAGCTGCTGTTTAGGACAATTCAATTAAATGGCATTTAAATAATCACATGTAGAGTTTGAATTTGAACCTACGGTTCAAACCAACTCCATTTAACTTGCTGCTAGTTGCATTAGCTCAAATCACATCATATTGCCATGTCACACATGCATCATATTGTCGCATTGCATTGATTGTGTTCTTCCTTGTTTGCCGGTGATTGTCCCCTCTCGGTAGACGTGTACCGGCGATGTGATCGATGACACCGATGAAGAGCTATATTATCTTCAGAAGTGCCAGGCAAGCAAAACCCCCTTGTTCATTCCGATAAAATCCCACTCTCTCCCTCCTGCTCTCTTTTACTGCATTAGGACAACACCGATTCAACTGTTACATGCTGCGGTAGTTGAACCCCTTTATCCTCTGCATGACCTGTCATTGCCACAGTAAATAGATGAAACCCACTAGCATGAGTAGGAGTTGTTTGAGCCCCGTTGTGCCTACTCATTCTTGCTTGTTTGTCATGCCTGCTACTGCTTAGAGTTGAGTCAGTTCTGATTCATCGGGGATGAACCAGAGGTGTGTGAACATGTCCTACCGTTGAGAGCTAAGTGTGTGAACACGATTTGGTAAAGGTAGCGGTGAGAGGCCATGTAGGAGTACATGGTGGGTTGTCTCATTGCAGCTGTCCTCAGGAACTGAGTTCTGTGTTTGTGATCCATGACCGGCTACTACCACACATTGGAATGCTTAAGTGCCCCTCTCGACTTATTAATCAACTTGATCTCTGTCCAGGAGTTGCAACTAGTTTCTGGTGTTTGTAGGTAGTGTTAGTAGTCTACCAAGTGGCACCCGGTACAGGTGGGCTTGGGACAGACTAGGCACAGTGGCACGGTGTACCAAGTGGCACCCGGATGGTGGGCTTGGGAACCCTGCTCACATCGTTTGGGGCCGTGAGCGACACCCCGGCCGGATCTCCTTGCGGATGGAACCCGAATAGGCGATAAACCTGGACGAGAGACTTGTTTGGTTAGTCAGGTCGTGGCCGACTCCCTCGCCCGGCTTCCGCTTGAAGGTTGCCGAGGTACATGATGTGTACAGGGCGATAAGTGGCGAGAGCGTGTGTGAAGAAGTACACCCCTGCAGGGTTATCATTATCTATTCGAATAGCCGGATTCCTCGGATATGGAAACTTGGACCCCTTGCATAGTTCATAGACAAGTGAAAGTGGATACTCTAAAATACGCAAGATAAGTGTGAGTGCTATGGATGGCGTTCTCGTAGGGAGACGGGAGCGGATCCATAGTGGTGTATTGATATGGTGAATATGTGGACTCGTGTGCGCCACCTCAAAAGAGTTACTTGTAGTCGTAGTTCAGGATAGCCACCGTGTCAAAGCTGGCTTGCTGCAGTTAAACCCCACCATCCCCTTGGTTGATAATGATGCATATGTAGTTAGTTCTGATGTAAGTCTTGCTGGGTACATTTGTACTCACGTTGCTTAATTTATGTTTTTGCAGAGAGACATCAGTCTCGCTAGTAGTTCCACATGGACTTCGCCGTTTAGCTTGTTACCTCAGCTACGATCTTGTGCCCTCGGCAGGATCTGGTAGATAGTCAGGCTTCTCAGCCTCTTTCATTTATAGTTGTCTGTACTCAGACATGATAGCTTCCGTTTGTGTTTGACTTGTATGCTCTGAATGTTGGGTCATGAGACCTATGTTTGTAATATCTCGCTCCTCGGAGCCTATTGAATTAAATACTTGAGTTGTAGAGTCATGTTGTGATGCCATGTTGTATTGCACATATCGAGCATATTGTGTGTATGTTATTGAAATGCTTGGTATGTGTGGGATCTGACTATCTAGTTGTTTATCCTTAGTAGCCTCTCTTACCGGGAAATGTCTCCTGGTGTTTCCACTGAGCCATGGTAGCTTGCTACTTCTCCGGAACACCTAGGCTGGCCGGCATGTGTCCTTCTTCGTTCCTGTGTCTGTCCCTTCGGGGAAATGTCACGCGATGAATACCGGAGTCCTGTTAGCCCGCTACAGCCCGGTTCACCGGAGTCCTGCTAGCCCAGTGCTACAGCCTGGATTCACTCGCTGATGACTGACACGTTCGTTGCTGGGTCATGTATGCCTGTCCCTGTAAGTTAGTGCCACTATGGGTTCACGACTAGCCATGTCAGCCCGGGTTCTTTGTCATATGGATGCTAGCGACACTATCATATACGTGAGCCAAAAGGCGCAAACGGTCCCGGGTCAGGTAAGGTGGCACCCGTGGGAATACCGTGCGTGAGGCCGCAAAGTGATATGATGTGTTACATGCTAGATCGGTGTGACTTAGGATCGGGGTCCTGACAGCTTTGGTATCAGAGCCTGACTGCCTGTAGGATTACCAAGCCAAACTGGTCGAAGTTGAGTCTAGAAATTCTTTAGTTATGTAAGGGAATTGATTGTGGGATGGAACGTAAGGCTCTTTTTACTCCTTTACCTCGTGGCCTTCTGATCTGAGTCATCTTATCTTTCCTACGGGGATTAAGAACTAGGCTATCTCTTCTTTCTATTAGGATCACGTGTTACTAATCCGTAGACTTATAAGATTGTTGGATTTAAGTCTCAGTTCAGTTCCTACTACTTCCGTATGTTAATTGTTGATCTCGAAACCTTGATATTGTGCTTCTGAGTGGTTATGCCACCATTTTGTAGTATGTCTCCAAACCTTTTGAGCATTTACAGCCGTTATGCTGTCCGAGTCATCCCAGGTTTCTAAATAGTCCGATGCATTTGCAAATCCCTTCCTTCTGTTTCCGATGTGCCTTTGGTCAGATTAATCACACAAATCAGTGAGTTGAGGTACTTTATTGCCTTGACATATATGTTGGAGCTGGTATTATGACCCTAGGTCTTAGGGGATCATCTAGTAATTCCGCCATGATTTGTGTCCCAGTGTGATGATTCTGGCCATCATTCTCGTAAGCATCCCGTGATGCCACTTAGATAGTAGGCATTTCACTTCTGGGTTTTGAACCCGAGATTCACCCTACTTACTTCATGTTGATAGTAATTGCTAGCTCCCTTAGGTTGTTAGTAACCTTTGCGATAGCCCTCGAGGTCCGTGGTATATCGTTCTTCCAAATACCATGAACCATTCTTGGCAGGAGTTCCTTTGAACCAAAAGATCACAACTGGAGTGCTTTTGATGAGTTCTCCATTCTATATTGTGAATCTGCCAGTTCTACCTCTCTGCATGGGTTATCCGGAAGAAATATGTTGAACGTCGTTTGACATGCTAAACCATGCATCCACAACTCAGAAAATCGTATGTTCCTTTGAGTTGTCCCTCTTTAGTTGTCTTCTGACCCTCGTCTATCAATTGATAGTCAAGATTATGTGTGCATTCGTTCATCGATGCCTATTACTCTTGTGGTCTGTCAAGCCATTTCATTCCGGAATGACTAGGAGGAACAAACTCCAGTACCTCATCCATATTTAGGATTGGGTCAAAGTAGTTGTGTTCCGCAGATCAAGTTGCAATCCAGCTTCTGGTCTGTTCTACCTTGAGGTATTACCATCTTTATATCAGGAATATCATTGGAAATGCACACCCTCTTATGAATTCTTGTTGCAGTGATACTTCTTGCCATCATTATTCATTTCTCGGCTTCCGTGTTGTTGCAACCGGAATGCCGACGGGTGAACTATGATGTGTGAAATCTATACTCCTAGCAACTCTGTTGTTTGGTAGTTAATGGACAATAATTTCATTCTTAGTGTGTTGGTTTTTGGAATCATCCTTCTAAGACTGATCGTGCTACCTAGTCCTTATTTCGGTGCACCCTTCGATTGATGAGTTAGGATCTTGTCAAGTCCTCACTCATTTGATCATATCGTCTTGCCCTCAAAAGCGAGATTGTTCTCGAGCTTAGTAACATACCGGTGGTTCGTGATTTTCCGAATATCTTCTCGGAAGTATTACCAGGTTGTCCCTTGACTGTTATGTTGAGCTCGTGATCAAGTTGGTTTCTTGTGAACCACCTTCTCTCCAAGAATCGGTGTTAGATATCCCTGAGCTAGTTGGTTAAGCTAGACAACAACTTGGAGAGTTGGAAGATAAAAGCTTACCTGACTTAGTTCATTTCAAAGGGATACCCTTTGTATGTGTGTGTTGAAGAAAATTGATATTTCATCGATTGGTCCCTGTGATCAGTTGCTGGACCTATTATCTTATCCAATCTTTGATTTGAGTATGAGCTATCGTCAAATCAAATCAGAACCAACGATATACGTAATGTTGTCTTACTCGTGGGTTTCCTCGAGCATACACCATTATATTCTTTGGTCTGACCAATGCTATCACCGTGTTCACTTAACTATGGAAATCCTTTTATATGGAAACCTGGATGAATTGTTGTTGAGCCCATTGACAACATCCTTATCTCCTCCATGATTTTGTTGAACATTAAGTTAGTGTCGGAAACTTTGTAAGCAATGCCTTCGTGCTCCGTTCATGAAGCCTATGCTTGGATGGAAGAAGTGACTTCCTCTAGTTCATGTGCATTTGGTGCAAGTTGCCGCCGTGGGTTGAGAAAGGTTTGTTTTGTTTCCTCTGGAATCGTCCCAAGTCAGTCATGCATGTGCCAAGTATACTGTGGTTTGGTAGATTAATTACCTCCACTCCATATGTATTCCGTAGCACCCCAAGCCACTGACTGATTTGTTCAGGAAAAGGAGTTGACGTGCTAATCCTAGGTCATGCACAAGACTTCGACATCCTCGATGATGGTTCCCAACCTGAACTCGGTAGTGTTTTATTGTAAGACTACCATGTGATCATGTTGGTCTGAGACAACATGTTCACATGTGTGTAGCAGAACCAGCTCATGTTTTGGAGCTTGCTATCGTAGTTCATCTCCCGAGAATCCCGCAACGTCATCTCGTCGATTTGTGTTGCAAACTTTCATTTTTCTTCCTAGACTCGATGGGTCTGGAATATCCTGACACCAACCAGATCTGAATCTCAGGCAGATATGATGGTTGGAACATTTCCCCAAGAACTATAATATTGGTTCCTCGATAACTGGTAAAGTGGATGTCGTGGCCAGCACCACCCAGCCGAAAGATCTATTATTGTAGTATCTTGATTGAAGAAGTTGGCCACCTCCCCATAAGGATTTCGTAGGATTTACCTCCGTAACTGTTCCTTATGGATTCTATTGCTCCCGAAGTCTGACCTTTTACTTGATGTTCTAGTTATCAAACCATATCTATGAATGGGATACACTAGCACATCAAGGAGAACATTAGAAGCGGAGTGCTAAATGTCTCTCGGTCGATCATCCAGATTTTCTTTCCTTGGCGTTGCTAGGGTGAAATCTGAGAAAGTGTTATCTTCCTTTGCATCTGCATCATCCATCATCATTCATCATGGTAGCAAGTTGTGTTGCCAGGATCCTTGACACGGATGTTGGTAAAACCTTGATGATTATGGAAATGCTCAAGTTCTTGAGAGCACGCACAAGCGCTACGTGTTATCATCGGCTCTAAATAGGATTCCTCTCAGTTTCCTCGGCAATGCTATGACCTTTCAAACAGTGAATTCACTCTCTATTGTTGGGTTCTTCCCCAGTTACCAGAATCATTCCCAGCATTTGCATTCTGTTCCCAGCTTGCACCGCCATTGTGCCATTCTACCATGGGTCTCTTCCATTTCCGGTGGTAGGCAAAATCATCCATTACGTTGTCTTCAACAAGGTAATCCACATCATCCAAGTCCGAGTATGCCATTCTACCGACCCCCTCCAAACGATCGCTCGAGAATTGCCTTAGGCTGGTTTAAAGAGTCTCAATGATCTCTGAATCAAAGGTAATTCTTTTTGCCACTTAAGGGGATAATCTATGAATCACCCTCCTCCAGGATGTTTCGTCGTGGTATCATGGCAACTCAACTCCTCGCTACGTTGACAATCGTTTACCACCTTCTTAGGTGTGGAATTGTTGTCTACCTAGTGAGCCCTCGTCATCTGTCTCACTCCATTTCCTCAGATGTATGCTTCGTGTCTCAGCTCGAGAGATGTGACAATGTCTCATCCCATGAGTTGATCCTGAGTTGTTCGGTCTTCGAGAAGATAGATTCTTCTAGAGTTTTCCTTCCCTCTTCTCGTCAAGTTAGCTGGAGTTCCAAGAGGAAGACGTCGAGACAAAGATGGTGATTGAATCAACGTTCATTTGAAGTGCAACCTGGATCGTGAAGATTGTACTAGTTTGCGTTTCCCCTTCATCTTACCCTACGCTTGAATCTCGAGACGAGATTCTTGTTTAGTGGGGGTGAGTTGTCACATCCCTAGCTTCTGGTGCTGCCTAGTGTTTGCATCATGTTTAAATTTTTGAAACTTGAACTGAGGAAATTTGGAAGCCTCAAAACCCTAAATAAAAGAAGGGCAAAACCCCTAAAATCTCATTCATTGTTCCAAAATGCCCTTCTTAAATGTTTGATAATTTTTGGAAAGGGTTCTGGTCCCAACCAAAATATTGAACATTTTTAAGGACTTAATCTTGGGACTTTGAATTTAAATCATTAGCTATTTGAATTTGAATTATATTCATATAACTAGAATATAATTTCAAATACCCGTGAAATATTTTATGAGCTTTTGGAAAAGTCCATCTAGCAAAATAAAAATATTCAGAGGAGTTTTTGGCATTGTTGAATTATTTTAAATTCAAAACAGTGGCAAAATAATTTTAAAAAAAAAGAAAACAAACAGAAATAAAACAGAGCACTCACCTGTAACTTACCTGGTATTCTAGCCCACCTGGCGGCCCATCTGAGCTGGCCGGCCCAGCCCACCTCCTCCTCTCTGTCGTCTTCCTCCCCCTCGCCCCGAAGCTGCTCGGTGGCGAGCACCGACGCCGCCCCGGCCACCTCCTGCTTGCCGCTTCGCCCTGGCCTCTTCGGGAGACGCCACGCAGCCCCCTCGCTCCTCTCTCTCACTCTCTCCCGACCCCCTTCTCCCTTCTCTGCTCTCCCCCTCTCGCGCCCGAGCACGCTCATCGCCGTCGCTCGCAACCACCGCGGCCACAGCTACTTCCTCGCTCCCTCTCTGCGTACCCGAGCTCAGCCCGGACCCCAAGCCCCTCTACGTCGACCCACCGAAGCCCGGATGCCCCAAGACGATGCCGCGGCGCTTCTTCCCCGACCACGGCCACCGGATGCCGCCGTCCGATTCATCCTCTCCGCCATCTCCCTGAGCACGCCGACCTGCTCTTCGAACTCACTGTGAGCTCCTACGCCTCCCCTCTCTCTTCCCCGCCTCGATTGCGCCCTGTAGCCTCGATCCCACCGGAGCCGGAGCTTGCTTGCCGCCGTCCATGTCTCTGTCGCGGCTAGAACCCACATGTGTCGCGTCCGAGCACGCTGTCGTCCTCAGCGTGCTCCCAGGAACCCAAAGCACCTAAGCACTCGTCCTCCAGTGCACCGCACCGCCGGTCCCGCGAACCCCCGAGCTCCGGCCGCCGCCTAAGTGGTCGCCGCCGTCGACCCCGGCCTCCCCGTGCCCAGCTGCATGCGCCCCTAGATGCGCGGGAGCATGGGCTCCCTCTTGGTGCCCTCAGCGCGACCAGCCGCGGGCTGTAGCGCCGTCCCGAGCAACTCCGGCGAGGTCTCGCCGTTGCCGTGGTCGCCGGCGTCACTAGCCGACGTGGCCGCGTGATTAGCGCTAATCACGGCCAGCTAACCCTCCCCAGAGCCACTGACGTATGGGCCCCACGCCCTTATTTAATCTTTATTATTTTCTGTTAAGTTTTAACCTAACCACCGTGGGCCCACACGTCAGCTTTGACCGTGCTGACGTGTCTGTTGACCCGGCCCCACCTGTCATTGGCACTATCCAGCCCCAGTCACTGACCAGTGGACCCCACTGGTCAGGTTTGACCTGGACCCGCCTAGTTGACCTGCTGACATCAGCATGACCTAGTGCTGACGCAATAAATCATTTTCTGGATTTATTTTAATTCAGGAAATTCCAGAAAATGATTTAAACTTCAAAAATTCATAGAAATTCAACCGTAGCTCAGAATGAAATAATTTATATATGAAAAATTATTAGAAAAATCCAATCTATCCATCTGTACCATTTTCATGCATGTTAGAACAACTTATAGCTGCTGTTTAGGACAATTCAATTAAATGGCATTTAAATAATCACATGTGGAGTTTGAATTTGAACCTAGGGTTCAAACCAACTCCATTTAACTTGCTGCTAGTTGCATTAGCTCAAATCACATCATATTGCCATGTCACACATGCATCATATTGTCGCATTGCATTGATTGTGTTCTTCCTTGTTTGCCGGTGATTGTCCCCTCTCGATAGACGTGTACCGGCGATGTGATCGATGACACCGATGAAGAGCTATATTATCTTCAGAAGTGCCAGGCAAGCAAAACCCCCTTGTTCATTCCGATAAAATCCCACTCTCTCGCTCCTCCTCTCTTTTACTGCATTAGGACAACACCGATTCAACTGTTACATGCTGTGGTAGTTGAACCCCTTTATCCTCTGCATGACCTGTCATTGCCACAGTAAATAGATGAAACCCACTAGCATGAGTAGGAGTTGTTTGAGCCCCGTTGTGCCTACTCATTCTTGCTTGTTTGTCATGCCTGCTACTGCTTAGAGTTGAGTCAGTTCTGATTCATCGGGGATGAACCAGAGGTGTGTGAACATGTCCTACCGTTGAGAGCTAAGTGTGTGAACACGATTTGGTAAAGGTAGCGGTGAGAGGCCATGTAGGAGTACATGGTGGGTTGTCTCATTGCAGCTGTCCTCAGGAACTGAGTTCTGTGTTTGTGATCCATGACCGGCTACTACCACACATTGGAATGCTTAAGTGCCCCTCTCGACTTATTAATCAACTTGATCTCTGTCCAGGAGTTGCAACTAGTTTCTGGTGTTTGTAGGTAGTGTTAGTAGTCTACCAAGTGGCACCCGGTACAGGTGGGCTTGGGACAGACTAGGCACAGTGGCACGGTGTACCAAGTGGCACCCGGATGGTGGGCTTGGGAACCCTGCTCACATCGTTTGGGGCCGTGAGTGACACCCCGGCCGGATCTCCTTGCGGATGGAACCCGAATAGGCGATAAACCTGGACGAGAGACTTGTTTGGTTAGTCAGGTCGTGGCCGACTCCCTCGCCCGGCTTCCGCTTGAAGGTTGCCGAGGTACATGACGTGTACAGGGCGATAAGTGGAGAGAGCGTGTGTGAAGAAGTACACCCCTGCAGGGTTATCATTATCTATTCGAATAGCCGGATTCCTCGGATATGGAAACTTGGACCCCTTGCATAGTTCATAGACAAGTGAAAGTGGATACTCTAAAATACGCAAGATAAGCGTGAGTGCTATGGATGGCGTTCTCGTAGGGAGACGGGAGCGGATCCATAGTGGTGTATTGATATGGTGAATATGTGGACTCGTGTGCGCCACCTCAAAAGAGTTACTTGCAGTCGTAGTTCAGGATAGCCACCGTGTCAAAGCTGGCTTGCTGCAGTTAAACCCCACCATCCCCTTGGTTGATAATGATGCATATGTAGTTAGTTCTGATGTAAGTCTTGTTGGGTACATTTGTACTCACGTTGCTTAATTTATGTTTTTGCAGAGAGACATCAGTCTTGCTAGTAGTTCCACGTGGACTTCGCCGTTTAGCTTGTTACCTCAGCTACGATCTTGTGCCCTCGGCAGGATCTGGTAGATAGTCAGGCTTCTCAGCCTCTTTCATTTATAGTTGTCTGTACTCAGACATGATAGCTTCCGTTTGTGTTTGACTTGTATGCTCTGAATGTTGGGTCATGAGACCTATGTTTGTAATATCTCGCTCCTCGGAGCCTATTGAATTAAATACTTGAGTTGTAGAGTCATGTTGTGATGCCATGTTGTATTGCACATATTGAGCATATTGTGTGTATGTTATTGAAATGCTTGGTATGTGTGGGATCTGACTATCTAGTTGTTTATCCTTAGTAGCCTCTCTTACCGGGAAATGTCTCCTGGTGTTTCCACTGAGCCATGGTAGCTTGCTACTGCTCCGGAACACCTAGGCTGGCCGGCATGTGTCCTTCTTCGTTCCTGTGTCTGTCCCTTCGGGGAAATGTCACGCGATGAATACCGGAGTCCTGTTAGCCCGCTACAGCCCGGTTCACCGGAGTCCTGCTAGCCCAGTGCTACAGCCTGGATTCACTCGCTGATGACCGACACGTTCGTTGCTGGGTCATGTATGCCTGTCCCTGTAAGTTAGTGCCACTTTGGGTTCACGACTAGCCATGTCAGCCCGGGTTCTTTGTCATATGGATGCTAGCGACACCATCATATACGTGAGCCAAAAGGCGCAAACGGTCCCGGGCCAGGTAAGGTGGCACCCGTGGGAATACCGTGCGTGAGGCCACAAAGTGATATGATGTGTTACATGCTAGATCGGTGTGACTTAGGATCGGGGTCCTGACAGTGTGCCCGTGCCCTGTCTTGGGCCTGGCCCAACAGCGCTCGGCACCGTGTCTGGCCCAGGCCCGGGGGCTCCTGTCGGTGTACTAGAATAGGGGTACCCTAGTACCCCGAACTTGTGCACGGGCAGTTGCAGCACCCCGCGGCAAGGCTTACCGGGCGAACGCCAAGATCCTCCATGGTTCCCTTGGAGCCATTCAAGAACAAAGTATTTAAGCTCAGGAGACAAGGCCCCGGCAAGACGAGCTTGCCGGGAAGGCCAACCAAGGCACTCCAAGGAACTGGCCGCGACGCGCCACGCGCTCCGGCAAGGCAACAAGGCCCCGGCAAGAGGAGTTTGCCGGGAAGACCAACCAAGGTACCTCGAGGCCCGGAGAGCGACAAGCTTTCGGACCCGACAAGATAACAACAGCGGCAAGGCGCTTGCCGCAGCAGGCGGCCACTCTGTGCCCGTGCTCCAGCGCATCCACCAACGTGTCGCTCTGGGGGCCTCTCCAGGCGCGCGTGGCGGGAGGCTGTGCAGCCAGTGGTGCGCAGTGGCATGCAAAGCTGACAAGATCGCCATCGTGGCGAACGGTGGCGCCCCTAACGGTCTTTTTCTGCACTGTTTGGGCGACTCAGACGGGCCTTTAATGCCCTTGTGCCCTACCGTCAGGGTTAGGTAGGGTGCACTGTACAAGCAACTGTACCAACCACCTCACTTTTTACGTTTATACCCTCCTCTGCGTTGCCACCTGTCGGTGACCCCTTTAGCGTATAAAAGGAGGCCCATGCGCAACGTAGAGGGGGTTCGGACAGTTCGCTTCGATTCATTCGTAGCCCAGAAAACACCACGCTCTCTCTCGAGAGCAAGAACACAAGATAATACGACCAGACAAGCAGTAGTAGGAGTGTTATCTCTCCGGAGAGCTCCGAAGCTGGGTAAACTGCTCGTGTGCTTCGCCTCGATCCGCTCTTCGTGCTATCTCCGCCCCCCACCGAACCGAAAGGGGCCCGGTCCGCCGGCCCCATAGGTGTTCGTGGATCAGTTTTCCCAGACAACAAGTTATGGCAATACTCCCGAACTCCCGCCCATTACTGGGTGGCGTCAAGGTTATCTCACCAACAACTGCATAAAAGATATTTTCGATGTCGGTGAACTCAGGTATTCCAGAACTGCAACGATAAAATTGTGACGACAACACCTAGGATCTCAACTCCCCGGGACACTTCCACAACCCCTAAATGTCAGGAGGCACCAAGAATAATGCTCTCGTCACAAGACTATCGAAACGATTCCAAGATACCCACGTGATCCTAAAAAAAATTCGTGAAATTTGAGGAGAGAAAATTCAAAACTTCTACGTCATGAGGCCTCACCAGAGCGACGAAGGGACTGAGGAGTAAAAAGAATCCTACTCTCCGATATATATAATCCTAAGACTCAAAACATTTTGTTCTAGACTCAACAACGTCGGCGATTCGATCAAGCAGGGGGGTCCTAAGTCGGGGATGGCTCTGATTACCAAATGTAACACCCACAATGCGGCTATATCTCCCACGTGTCGGGGCACGACTTAGAGGCATAGCCGCATGTTAGTTTTGTCGCAAGAGGGGTAATCTTCACACAATCCCATTTACTGAATAAGAAAGGGATAGAGAGTTGGCTTACAATCGCCACTTCACACAATACATAAATAATTCATACAACATCCAAATACACTCATTGACTAACTACGGTCAAATCCAACAGAAAAGGAAGATAAACCCTAAATGCTAGATCCCCGATCGTCCCAACTGGGCTCCACTACTGATCAACATCCAAATACACTCATAGACCGACTACAGTCAAATCCAACAAAAAAGGAAGATAAACCCCAAATGCAGAGGCAAGGTGGAGCGCGCTGGGCCTAGCAAGGAGGAAGACGCGGTCAACGCTCGAGGCGTTCATCATCTCCTAACGAACAGGAGGCGGTCGAGGCAGGGGGCCGTGGGCGCAGGAACTTGGCGCTGGCCTCGTCCTTGAAGCAGAGGAAGTAGGTGCGCGACATCGTCGGGGACAGTAAGGAGGTGGGCTCCGGTCGGTGGGTCAAGGGACTTGGCCGGTGGCGCGGCTTGGAGCAGATCGGGCGCAGGGATGGAGCTCCAGTGGCGCGTCTCGGGCACCATGGATGGCAGTGGCCGACGCTATTGCCTGAAGAAAGAAAATGCAGAAGAGGATTCAGAGAGGAAACACGGGGAGGAAAGCAGAGGGAGACGGCGGGCATGCGAGCAAGGTGACTCATCTGCTCGGTTTCGACGATGATGATTGGCCGGAAGAAGGCGGAGATGAAGGGACACGGGGCCACGAGAGGAGCTCGAACCATTCCCTCTCGAGAAGCACGAGGGTTGTAGGGACGAAGACGACCGTGGCTTGAGGCGCATGCGGACGACGGGGACTGGGCCGAGATCGCGGGATCCAGCGAAGCTCGAGTAGGAGACGTGCTCGGGGCTGAGGAGTTCAGGTGGCTGCAGCTGGACAGGTGTATCGAACCAAGGTCGGGTGATGGTTGGGTGGATCGTGAAGGAGGAGGCTTCGGCTTTGTAGTGGTTGGGCGGCGGCGCAAATCGAGGGAGATGGTCAAAGCGAGGTGATTGGCCTGGTGGAGAAAAATGAGGAGGGTGGAGACGGCGCTGGTTGGGCAAGTGGATTGGGAGGAGATCCCGAGGATGAGAGGTCAATGGGTGGTTGCAGCGGCGGCTACGGTAGGATCCATAGAAATTAGGTGGTTTGTCTAGATATATGTAGTAGGTGGGTTTGACTTAGGGGTATATCATCCCTCCGATCGTGTAATGCCCTCGATGCAGCTATATCTCCCACGTGTCGAAGCACGACTTAGAGGCATAACCGCATTGAAAGCAATGTCGCAAGTGAGGTAATCTTCACACAACCCATGTAATACATAAGGGAAAGAGATACATAGTTAGCTTACACTCGCCACTTCACACAATACATGAATAAAGCATTACATCAACCAATACATACAAGGTCCGACTACGGAACCAAAATAAAAGAAGACTTTCCCAAAAGCTACACAGATCCCCGACCGACCCCAACTGGGCTCCACTACTAATCAACTAGAACGAAACAACACAAAGGACAAGATCTTCATCGAGCTCCTCCTGAGCTTGGTTGCGTCATCTGCACGGACTCATCGACACCTGCAAGCTGGTTTTGGAAGTATCTATGAGTCACGGGGACTCAACAATCTCGCACCCTCGCGATCAAGACTATTTCAGCTTATGGGTAAGGTAAAGGTATGAGGTGGAGCTTCAGCAAGCGACTAGCATATATGGTGGATAACATACGCAAATGAGAGCGAGGAGAGAAGGCAAAGCACGGTCGAACAACTATGATCAAGAAGTGATCCTAGAACAACCTACGTCAAGCATAACTCCAACACCGTGTTCACTTCCCGGACACCGCCGGAAAGAGACCATCAGGGTAACACACATGGTTGATGTATTTTAATTAAGTTAAACTTCAAGTTTTCTACAACTGGACATTAACAAATTCCCATCTGCCCATAACCGCGGGCACGACTTTCGAAAGTTCAAATCCCTGCAGGGGTGTCCCAACTTAGCCCATCACAAGCTCTCACGGTCAACGAAGGATATTCCTTCTAGCAGGAAGACCCGATCAGACTCGGAATCCCGGTTACAAGACATCCTCGACAATGGTAAAACAAGTCCAGCAACACCACCCGAATGTGCCGACAAATCTCGATAGGAGCTGCACATATCTCATTCTCAGGGAAAACTGTCAAGGGGTTCCCATTATAACCCAAACGTGTAAGGAAAGCAAAATCCGGGAACATAACACCGATATGACGGAAACTAGGGCGGTAAGAGTGGAACAAAACACCATGCATAAGGACGAGCCTTCCACCCTTTACCAAGTATATAGATGCATTAATTATATAAGAGATATTGTGATATCCCAACCAGTAAACATGTTCCAACAAGGAACATCATCTCCATGTTCCAACAAGGAACAAACTTCAATCTTCACCTGCAACTAACAACGCTATAAGAGGGGCTGAGCAAAGCGGTAACATAGCCAAACAACGGTTTGCTAGGACGAGGTGGGTTAGGGGATTGGTTCAACAATATGGGAGTCATGATAAGAAAGTGGTAGGTATCGCAGCATAGGCATAGCAAAAGAGCGAGCAACTAGCAAGCAAAGATAGAAGTGATTTCGAGGGTATGGTCATCTTGCCTGAAATCCCGCAAGGAAGAAGAACGAGTCCATGAAGAAGACAAACGGATGTAGTCGAACGGGTCCTCACAAACGCGACGTTATCGGAACCAACTCGAAGAAAGCAACACCGGAAAGAAGCACACAACATAGTAAACAACCAACACATGAACATGATATGATATGCGGGATGCGGTATGTGATGCATATGCATGATTTGGAAAGGAATGATTGAACCTGGCTTCAACATGTAAATCCAAGAGTGCCACTGGATAGGTGAGGTGATTTCGGTTGAGATCGATATAAAGATCACCGGAATCGGATGCACGGTTTGGAAATGGCAAGCAAAACAAATATGGCACCGGTCTGCGATATTCAGCAAGTGACCAACTAAATGCAACAAGATAAATATGCTACAACACTCAAACATGGCAACAAAATACATGGTAGGGATCCACTCAAGATGCTTGACAAAAGATGAACACTGAGCTACGGCTAATTCATCCATTAACAGGTTCAAACAGGCATGGCAAAAGTGCAAATGATAACAGGTTTCAGACTTTAGAGCATGAAATCTATATGCTACAGGACATTAACATGGCAAAGCAAGGCATGACATGAAGTTATTCAAAGCACTTAATAAAAGTCCCTTAGTGACCTTGAGCCAAAAGGGATCATAAAATACAAATGCAAGCATGTGAACATGGCAAAACATAAACAGATCTCAGACTTAGAGAAAAACTGGAGGATGCAAAACAGTTAACGAGTAGGCATGTTTACGAGCTCGATGCACACAATACAGAGCATGGCATGACAAACTAATCCTACACCCATCAGGAAGACATGGCATAGAAGCTATACATGGCAAGAACAACATCATAGCATGCACGGATCAATGGCAACATCCTCGGCAAAATCGCTAAACAAGCTAACAATCTGTCAAGATCATTTTATAGCAAAAGTAGAGCTCGATTGAATCAAGCTAGGGTGCTACATAATTGCAAACAAATACATGGATGGATAGAGCACAACAATATTAACAAAACATCCTTACTGATCATCCTCAAAAGAGGCACGGATCACTAGGAAACAACATGAACATATGGCATAACGACAAAATCAGGACAAAAATATTACAAAAATACATGGCAAGCACCACTGTAAAGATGGCATGGCATATAATAAAACACATGTAGAGCTCAGGATCATATCATGCACACATTAAACATGGCAAAAATGACAAATAGCTATTTGATGAAACAGATCTGACAAATTCATCACATAGCCCTCTTCCAACAGCATTTCGGGCATCAAGATGAGCTCAAATGAAAATGATGCAATGAGATGAAATGACGTACTCGTCGAGACAAACGTTTTGATATGCTACATGCCCAAATCGGAGCTACGGATGCAGAGATACGACATGATGAAGATTGCCAAAAAATTAGTGTTGTAGGGGAAAAAGTCAACCGGGAGATTTCAGATCTGAGATCCAGATCTAGGGTTCCTGTAGCTTCACGCGAACCGAGGTTCGCCGGCTGGAGCTTTGAGGTCACCAGACTTGGGGTTCACCGGAGCCGAAGGAGAGGCGGAGAGGTCGCCGGACGGAGGGGCTCGCCGGCCGGAGTCGACGAGGAGGAGCTCGCCGGGGCGGCGCTTGCCTGCGTTGGCGGCGGAGGCAGCCGGCGATGACGCGGCGACGCCAGGCGGCGGAGTGTGGCGCCGGTTGGGGAGGAAAAGGCGGCGCGAGGCGGCAGACGAGGCGAGGCAACGGCGGAGCGCGCCGGCG
>NC_041384.1:280463786-280470922 GCF_002162155.2 Triticum dicoccoides | reverse complement strand
CGACTCGGGCGGGCCGGCGGCGCGCGCGGTGAAGAGAGAGAGGCCGCCGGCTGAGGTGGCGGCGCGCGAGTGGAGGGGAGCGGCGGCGGAGTGACGTGGCGGAAGCTGATTCGCCGGAGTGAGGTGGTCGGTGGACGCGTCCGGCGCGGACGGACATGTCCGGCAGCGCGGAGGGAAGTTAGGGTAGGGTTTGATCTGCGCGGAATTTTTGGGGAGAGCCACATATATATAGGTAGAGCGAGCTAGGAGAGGCCAAATGAGGTGCCGTTTTTGGCCACGCGATCGTGATCGAACGACCGAGATGATGGAACAGGTTTAGGTGGGTATTGGGCCACTTTGGAGGGTTGTTGGGCTGCAACACACATGAGGCCTTTTCGGTCCCTCGGTTAACCGTTGGAGTATCAAACGAAGTCCAAATGGCACAAAACTTGACAGGCGGTCTACCGGTAGTAAACCAAGGCCGCATGACAAGTCTCGGTCCAATCCAAAAACGTTTAACACCTGCACACGAAAAGAGGTAGAAAGGAACACCGGATCACATAGGAGCGCCGGATTGCAAAACGGACAACGGGGAAAATGCTCGGATGCATGAGACGAACATGTATGCAAATGAAATGCACATGATGACATGATATGCAATGCATGACACGCAAGCAATGACAACGCAAAAACAGCGAATAACTCGAGGACACCTGACACAATGGTCTCGGGGCGTTACGGATTGTAACCGGACGGACAAGAAAAATAGTCTAGGGAGCCCAATTAAGAAAATAGAGATGTTTTACAGATGTTAGGAGATGATCCGAATGCAACGGTGATGACTGAGCGGTTCGGGTTCGGGGTAGTTTAGGACAAGCGTGAGGGGTCGATGCACTGTGCAAAGAGGGGTTAGGTGAACGAGGTCAAGTGTGTGGTTGGGCTGACAAGAGAGAGGAGGAATGCAACCCGGCAACCGTTTTCGAAGACCGAAAACGTCCGACGTTAGACCGGCTATATTGCCGCTATAGTTAACCGTTGGGGCGTCAAACGGACTCCGAATGCGATGAAACTTGGCAGGTGACCTACTAACAACATAACTACACCACATGCCAACTTTCATCCCAATCCGGGAACATTTTCTGTCCAATTATAAAATACTATTTCGAAGGTGCCGCGGGCGCGTGCAAGTGTGTCTGGGCTCAGAACGGACAATGGAAGGAACTGGGGAAACCCGGACGGATGCAAGTTCCGAAAACATACAAATGCAATGCGGATGATGACATGGCAAGATGCAACATGCAAGCGAATGACAAGGCAACAACACGAATAACTGGAAGACACCTAGCGTAACGGTCTCGGGGCGTCATAGACCCCTTCTTCCTTGCCGCTGTACATAGTGTGGGCAGAATGGCCTCCGGTTGCCCACCGAACCACACCCCAAGAACCTTAAGTTATAATTTACTTTTTCCACATGCATTTCTCTAGCAACATGTGGGCTTTTTTCGCTTCTTCACTCGAATCTAGGTGTTGGATCAAACAGGAAAGTAGTGGGGAAAGTTGTATAGCATGAATCTAGGACGTGGTTCAAAGAGGAAAGGAATAGGGGAAATTAGTGGGGAAAGTTGTATAGCATGAATCTAGGACGTTGTTCAAAATGGAAAGGAAGGGGGAAAGTAGTGGTGAAAGTTGTATGGCATGAATCTAGGACGTGGTTCAAAGAGGAAAGGGGGGGGAGTAGTGGGGAAAGTTGTATAGCATGAATCTAGGACGTGGTTCAAAGAGGAAAGGAAGGGGGAAAGTACTAGTACAGACTGGCTATCCAACACCTACATTGGTCGAAAAGGGAAAACAATGACAAACGCAGTATGCACATCTGTAACGAACTGATATTTTTATTTTGGGGACAAGGCTGTAGAGTTTGAGCAGGACTAGATTTGTTGCGCTCACATATGGAAAGGTGTCTAAAGATAACAAAACTGGGACCAACACAAATATGCTCCTTGGTTGTTTGTTCTTTGTTGCAAGAGACTATGCATCACCCCTTCATACATCGGTAGATGCACATGGTGCTGGTGCGTCCACTGTCCCGTGCAACTCTTTAGCTGTTGTTAATCTAAGGCCCTACTTGGTTAAAGAGTCCTAGGAATTTTTTAGTCCCAACTAAAAAGTCCGTAGTCCCTACCTGCTCGGTTCAAGATACTAAACATGGACTAGAGGTTATTAAATGGCATGCTAAAAGACCATGTTACCCCTAGTAATGAACAAATAGAGATAAGGTGCGATGTGGGGCATGGGCAACTGTTGGAAAAAGTCCCAAAAACACTGTCCCTCGGGGTCTTCTTTCTTTAGTCCCAAATTCCCACTTTTAGTCCCTAAAAGTCCCTCCTGTTTAGTTTAGATGGGACCGAAAGGGACTTTTTTTAGTCCTACACCAAAAAGTCCCTGTAAACAAACACCCTCTAATAATTCCGCTGCAAAATTGATGCAATGCCATAGTTAAAACAAAATTACATGTTTAACGAATTTTATTGTTAATATAAAGTCTCTGCTAATATGAATCAATGCCATCGTTTGAGAAATGCTACTGTCTTGCTTTCTTTTCCATTTAGATAAGTTAGATGCTTCTTTTTGTTGGCTTCTGTGTCATCCATCGTTATTGACCACTAGTTGTTTCCTTTGCACCTCTATGTAAACATGGTTATCTACTTCACCTCGTTGCTATTGTGACCTTTTGTTGCACTGCACAAAACACTTTTGTTTTAAGAGTGTTTTGTGCAGTTCAACCAAAATGTCTCACCAACAATGTTGCTTGATTGCTTGATCTTAGTGGAACTGCACAAGAGGAGATCTTACTTCCTATCTGTGTTGGCAAATTTGGTTCAGATCGTTGTTTGAATTACGTGTCATGAGAGGTCAGTACTAGCGTTCTTTCACATGATTGTGTAATGTGCTTTCATATGTTGTGCTACTTGTACACTAATGTTGCTTGATTTTAGTGAATAGCACAAATGGAGACAAGACTTCCAATCTGTATGTGCACTGTAATATCCCATTGATGTAAGATAAGTATATTTCACAACTGTTGGCCTATATTTTGCCACTTCCATTAGAAAAATAATGTCTTTGTTTAGTACTATACTTGTGCTCCCTAATTGACATGCCAAATCTTACATTGAAGGCGAAGCTTGTCTGCTATTGAACCAAGTGATGAAGGGGAAGAACAAGCGGAAGAAAAACAAAAATCAACTCCCGGTGCTGTAATGAAGCACCCAAACTGTGATGACACAAGTAATGATATAGTTTTGCATCTTAATTTATTGCTATGGCTGGAACAAGCAATTGCTTTGCCACTGATTTGATGCCACTCTTAATGTAATATGTAATTATCTCTACTTTTGCAAACAGGGATCTTCTTTGAAGATACCATATATTTTAGTGGAACTACACAAGAAGATGTTGGGAACATTAAACTAATCGAGGAGTATATAGTCAGCATGGCAACCATAGTAGATAACAACATATGGTTCTGGAGAAGTGCTTGATTTGTATGCTCTACACAATAAGACTCCAGACAAAGGTTGGTACTCGCCCACGGATTTCATCCATATGATTGAGCTTTGTCATCTCTATTGGGGTTGTGCTACTGTTTAGATACCGTCATGAGAAAGTCGTATTGTCCTTGAGAAGTGCTTCATCTGTGTCATTTTAAATATTTCCTTTACTTTTTTTCGAGCAAACAGGGATGCTAGCATTTAGTTGTCCTCTTGTCTTTGCACATCAGGATCAACCTCCTCTGAAGAAGAATATGGAGTACGTGAAGTGACTGGTTCTGATTATGCCAGGATGCAGAAGCCCTGTCTATCTTCTCATCAGAAGGAGCGTTTGAAGGATGGCTACATTACTCCCCATAAGACCAAACTAACTTTAGCTCAGAAGGACTGACAGATCTCCATCTTTTTTGCTGTGATGCGCAAGTACAATGTTGTTCTAGGATTCTTTCCGGTGAGTTCCATTTCTTAAAAGTGTGCTCTACATGGACCATGTAGGTGCCTGTTTAAATTGTCAATTCATAGTACAGTTTGCTTTATACTAATCACTTCTTTTGTATTTGTGCAATCAGGGGTGCTCGGCTTGATTTCAATGGGAACTACACAAAATGTTCATGAATACATCGAATCATTTATTTGCACCACAAGAAAGGAGGTGCCAATATGTTCAAGGCATTGCAACATATAAAGGTGAAATCGTCCAAGCTACGCGCGAATTTGGTTGATTTTGGTGGAACTACACAAAAAGAACAACTAGTTTATTTAGCACGAGGTGCCATGTCAATGTCTGAACTGATGGCAAACCATGCCCATTCCCCAATCATAGGCATTTGATATTTTGGAATGGGAAAACTTTGTCAAGTTTGCTCATTGATGTGTGAAAAACAACACGCATTTGACATTTTGGTATGGGACAAGCTTGTCAAATTTTGATTAGTTCGAATGGGACGCCCAACATCGATTGATTTATCTTTATTCTTTAGTTGTGAAGTAAATATTGGCTATCACATGTGAATCGCTGAGATGCATAATCATCGATTGTTTTGAATGTTCTCTATTAATTGCCAGGCATGTGTGTTTGAATGCAATGTACAGGAACGCTAAAAAGCTGCTCAAGCTCTTTGTACTCCCTTTGTTCCTTTTTACTTTGCATATTAGATTTATTTCAAGTGAGTTGATTTTACATTGTGAATGTTCATACTTTTTTCGATAATATTGGTCAAAGTAGAGATACATTGATTACAGACAAAACTTGTATGCAGACTAAAAAGGACCAGAGGGGGTACATGTGAAACTGTTGTAAACGAGGTGATCACCCTGGGAATAATGCTAGCATGTATTGTTTTGCATATTCATCCAATGCCAGTGATACAAGAAGTCGAACTAATCAAACTAAATTCATTCATACACGGTCGGATTTCATATAAACATGCCAGATTTCATTACATTTCATACATTCTTGAACTAAAAAGGGGTGCGTTGGAGGTATAATTAATTAACCGAAGCTACCCTCCTATGTCCGGCTGAGCCGAACAGAAGCTTCTTCTCCAGCGGACCGAGCTTCAGTTACTTAACTGCAGGTGTAGTTGCGTAATAGACATGTGGCCCAGATGCCTGTTGGGCCCACGTATCAGTGACCCAACTGCACCAGCAGTTAAGTAACTGAAGCAGCGTCCTTCTCCAACATAGCTCTTCGCCTCCATGTCGCCGCCAAGAAACTAATCGGCCATCAATGGTCAACCCTCCTAGCTTGACTTGAACTAGAGGGTAGTAGCGGTGGCCTTACTTGGACCCGAGCGGCGGCGACCTACCGTGTTCTACTCTTCCTCGTTTTCTATGTGGCGTGACCTCGATGGAGCTAGTAATGTCCTCTGTCTCGCTGCCGGCGGGGTGTGCCTCGGCGGAGCAGGGGAAATCCCCCCTTGTTGCCGGCAAGGTGGAGCCTCGTCTAAGCCAGCAATGTCCTATGCCTTGTTGTTGGCGGGGCGGGGCCTCGACGGAGTAGGGCCTCGTCAAAGACGGTGAGGTCATCCGCCTCGGTGCCGGGGGGTGGCGCCTCAGTGGAGCCAGTGATGTCCTCTGCCTCGTTGTTGGCGCGACGGATCCTCGGCAGAGAAGGGCCTTGCCGAAGCTGGCGAAATCCTTTGCCTCGGTGCCGGCGGGGCGGGGCATCGATGAAGCCGACGGTGTCCTCTACCTCATTGTTGGCTCCGCGGGGCCTTGGCTGAGCAGGGCCTTGTCGACGCGAGCAGAGCGGGGACTCATCGGAGCCGGCATTGTCCTCTGCCTCATCCTCGGTCTCGCCAAACAGCGCCTCGCCATCATGCGGTTCCACCAGTGGTTAAGGCGGCCCTCGCGGGCGGAGCGGTACGAGTCAAGCAGCGCCTCCTACTCCGCTCGCTCCACGGGGATCTGCTCCTCCGCTTGCAGGTGCTCATAGAGGAGATGGTGGCTGTAGGAAGCGTCGGCCTGCGCCTCCCGGAACTGGTCCTCACGCTTCTGCCTCACCGTGTCCATGTATTGGGCACGGGCCTCGGTGATGGTCATGGTGCAATGCACCGGCAAGGATGGCGCAGAAGAGGGGGTTGGCGCCGAATCATCGACTACCATGTTCTCCATTGGGACGTCATCATCCTCCGGCTGCCTGCCAGCTTGGTCCGTTGTCTGCCCGTCTCGAAGAGCGCTGGAGCGCGAGGAATCCATGGTGGGAAATAGTGGTGTGGACAGGAGAAAGGGAACGGAGGCGGATGATTGCGGCTATGGCCGGTGTAGCAGTTTATATAGAAATGGTTGGCGGCGGAGGGATAGACGTGTGGCACTCGAGTAGCCGCCTCGGCAACCACGTATCATTAATGTGTGTAGCAGACGGGCGGTCGGACGACACTTGTGTCATTTGAAGGCGGAACAATTGTCTCCACCGGGAAGCGGGGCGGGTGGCACTGACCGTTTCGGGCGGAAAGCGCACGCTGGCGAGGGAGGCGGTCTGGGTGGGCCAGGGCAGTCAGACTCGTGCATGGCAGCGGATCGGTCCAGTAGCTAGACATGCTGGCTCGCCAACGAGTTCACCGAGCTGAGCAACGACAATAAGACGATGGACATAGCTTCCGACAAGCACTACTGGAATCAGCTACTTTGCCATCTGCCAGCTCTTTGCCGTCAGCTAGCAGAGGGCAAAGAAGCTCTTTGCCATCAGCTACCCAAAAGCAGACGGCAAAGAACTTGCTGATGGCAAAGTCCTTCTTTGCCATCAGCCAGTTCTTTGTCGTCCGCTAGCAGACGACATAGATTCTTTGCCGTCGGCTAGCAGACGGCAAAGAGGGAGGGGGCCCCACTGACGAGCTGCTTAAAAAAACTTAACGGCCCCCCTCTTTGTCGTCTGCTAGCGGACGGCAAAGAGCCAAAAAGCAGACGGCAAAGGGCGGCGGACGGCAAAGATTTAACATATCTAACAGCCGCGCCCCACCCTGCCCTCTCTCTCTGTTTCTCTCCCTCTTCACACGCGCGCCGCCGCCCCCACCACTCGCCGCCGACCCGTCGCCCCACCACCCCGCCGCCCCACCGGCCCCCCGCCCCGGTGCCACCGCGGCCCCGTCGCCCCCGCCGCCCTGC
>NC_041384.1:280395361-280462682 GCF_002162155.2 Triticum dicoccoides | reverse complement strand
CACCGACACGACACCTCAACCCCCCGACCCCGAAACAGCACCCCGACCCCGACATGGCACCCCGACACCGACACGATACCCCGACCCCCGACACCTCTCGAAAAGGTGTTTGGCCTTCCAGAGGCCGACGGGGTCATATATTTGTGAATTATTAGTTAGGTCATATATTTTTCGATTTTGTTATGAAAAACATCATATATAATTATGTCGATCGGGTAGTTTGAAATGTGCAGTTGTTTCATCGCTGCAAGGTTTGGTGTTTGACGACCTTGTCGTGCGTTTGACGAGCTGCCCTTCGTTCGTGGGTGAGCACAAATGACATGTCTTCCTCCCCCATTAATTACTTGATCTATTCCGATGAAACTTGATAGCTAGCTATATATGTGTCTTGAATCATCAGTATGCGTAACCAGATGTGTCTCCCGTTCGAAAGTGTCATAGTTATAAATATGCATGCATTTTCATATTTATAACCTTGATTCTTTCAAATTGTCCAACGGTATCCATGGACAGCCCAAGTATGTGTAGATTGGGTTCGTTTTCCCATATGCCTTGCTCTGGATCCGACGCATAAATTTCGCTAGTGCCTCCCCTGTTGTTCTCCGGGTACACATCCTCTCTGTTTATTGCAGAGACGTGTATCAGGAGAACAGCGGGGAGGTGCTGCCGAAATTTTGCGTCAGATCCGGAGCATAGCATGGGAAAATGAACCCAATCTACACATACATGGGTGGGATTAGGACCTATCATTACCTATTAGACTGTAGGTTGCATGGACATAATAAAATTGACAAAGTAGATCAACTGATGAATATATACATGGTGAATTACAGATATAATTGTTGTGTGTCCAGTAGCTCTGAAAGTCAAGATGAGTGATCCTGCGTGGATGTATACCGGTCACACTGGTCAGAACAAATGGAGCGTTGAATGGTTCACAAAAACCAAGGGGTTTGTGCAAGCCGCATTTGCAAATGGCCAGAAGAAAACTTGGTGCCCCTGTTTCTGGTGCGGCAATTGGGAAAAGAGGACAGAGGCTGAAATGGGCAAACACCTGCAGAAGAGTGGTTTTACGCCCGATTATACGGTGTGGACATTTCATGGTGTGTCTGCCCAACGTGACCGAGCTGAGGTGGATCGTCGTCGCACCGACAAGCATGGTACCGGGATGGAAAACATCGTGCAAGACTATGATGATGCTCAGAATTCGGACGAGGAGATGGAGGAATCTGCAAAGGCCTTCAATGAAATGTTGGAGTCTTCAAAACGTCCGCTCCACGAGCACACTGAGCGTTGTCAGTTGGATGCCATCTCACAAGTAATGGCTCTGAAGGCTCAGTTCAACTTGGGCAGAGAATGCTATGACGCAATTATGACAGTATTTGGACGATTTCTACCCAAAGGCCATGTAATGCCTGCAAACCTATACCAGTCGGACAAAACCCTGTGTGCACTGAAGATGCCCTATGAGAAGATACATGCCTGTGAGAAAGGGTGTGCCTTATTTAGGCTTGACTATGCGGACTTGAACTATTGTCCCATTTGCATGTCTTCCAGGTATATTGTGGTAGACAACAGTATGGGGGAGAAGACACAGACCAAAATCCCCGTTAGTGTTCTTTGGTATATGCCAATCGTACCAAGACTTCAACGTCTTTTCATGGTCGAAGAGACGGCCAGACAGATGACATGGCACAAAACAGGCAAAAGAACCGAACTAGATGCAGATGGGAATCTGATGATGGTACACACATCAGAAGGTGTTGCATGGAAAAAGTTTGATGAATTACATGCTGACAAAGCGGCAGATCCAAGGCATCCTCGAGTCGGCATCAGCACGGATGGGTTCAGTGTGCTTGGTATGACGGCTGCCCAATACAGTTGTTGGCCCGCATTTGTCTTTCCACTCAATCTCCCCCCCGGACAGATTATGCAAAGAAAGAACATTTTCCTGACGTTGATAATTTCATGGCCCAACTATCCAGGGAAAAATATGAATGTGTACATGCAGCCGCTTAAGGATGAATTGCAAGAAGCCTGGGATAATGGGTTCAAGACATACGATGCCTATAGCAAACGGAACTTCATAATGCTTGTCTGGTACATGTACTCGACGCATGACTTGCCGGCGTATGCGCTATTCGTTGGCTGGTGTGTGCATGGAAGGTTCCCGTGCCCCACATGCAAGGGAGCTCTTGAGTTTCGTTGGCTTCAGGCCAGTCGCAAGTTTTCTTGCTTCGACATGCATAGACAGTTTCTGGATCCTCGCCATAAGTTCAGGAAAGACAAGAAGAACTTCATCAGAGGTAGAGTTGTCAAAAACTCTGCACCACCTGCATTGACAGGCCAACAGACCCTCGATCAGTTAAACGCTCTCGAGCGAGGTCCACAGCGTCGAGGGTACTTCAAGGGGTATAATACTAAGCACGCGTGGACTCACAAAACATGCTTATGGGATCTGCCTTACTTCAAAGACCTCCTTTGCCCACACAACATCGACGTGATGCACACTGAGAAGAATGTCGCCGAGGCACTTTTTGGTACATTGTTCGGCATAGATGGGAAGTCAAAGGATAATACTAAGGCTAGACTCGATCTGGAGGCGCTATGTGATAGGCCGTTACAAGACATGAAAGAACCGAAAGCAAAGCAGAACTGGGCGAAGCCAGAGGCATGGTTCAATCTTGGATGGCCAGCTATGATGGAAACTATCTTGTGGGTGTAACAACAGTTGATGTTCCCCGATGGGTATGCAGCGAATCTAAAGAGGGGAGCGAATCTTGATAAATTGAAGATATTTGGTCTCAAGAGTCATGATTGGCACATATGGATTGAGCGGGTAATGCCAGTGATGTTGCATGGCTTTATCCGTGAGGATGAATGGCTAGTACTGGCAGAACTCAGCTATTTCTTCTGTGTTCTTTATGCGAAAGAACTATCGCCTGGCGTGCTAGAAGAAATGGAAGAGTTGGCGCCGGAGTTGATCTGCAAGTTAGAGAAGATCTTTCCATCGGGCTTCTTTAATCCAATGCAGCATTTGATTTTGCATCTCCCGACCGAGGCAAGATTGGGGGGGGGGGCGTGCAAAATCGTTGGTGCTACCCAACTGAGAGGATGCAGAAGACGCTTCGAGAAAAATGTAAAAATAAACGTACAATTGAAGCATCGATGGCTAATGCATTCATCACAGAGGAGGCGGCAAACTTCGTAACAGCACACTACGAAGCCAAAAATCATCATTTGCATAATCCGAAGCCTCGGTACAATGCTGACGACCCTAAAAAGGGTGGATCCAACCTCAGCCTATTCAAAGGGAATCTTGCACCAGCTAGTGTTTCACATCCAGTATCTTTGGATAACGAAGAATGGCAGACCATTTCGTTGTATATCTTCAATAACCTGATAGAAGTTCGGCCGTACATCGAGTAAATTCTTGGTACATTGTTTCGCAACTTCTATTTCCTTTGAACTGCTCTTATTCTTGGATATGTCATATAGTTGATATGTCGCCATATTCTCGTATGGAGCGGAGATCCAAAAGGATTCTGTCGAAGAGTATGAGCTTCTCGCAAAGCAAGGAGGCAGCTATCCCGGTTTTATCTCTTGGTTCAAACAAACGGTAATTTCTATTAGAAAATTTCATTTCATTCGCTAATTTGTGCGTAATGCAATAATCCTTTCATATTAAACTTGTAGGCTAATTCAGAGTCTATGGACGCCGAATTGAGACGAGTCGCTAATGGTTTTGACTATAAGGTCCGTTCATTTGACAAGTACGACATCAACGGGTATCGCTTTCATACCTATGGAAAAGAGCTATCTATGGTCGACCGAAAGTCTAAAAATTGTTGTGTATCTGCTATCGGCGAAGGAGGTACCGAGTATTATGGGAGAGTTGAAGCAATTTATGAACTTCTGTTCTATGGTGAAACTCCACCGAATGTCGTAGTCTTCAAATGTTATTGGTTTCAGCCGAAGGAGACTAGAAGGACTCATGAACATATAGGGCTAGCTGAAATCAACCAAAGCACCCATTTAGATGTTCCTCATGTCTATATTACGGCTCAACAGGCGACCCAAGTATTCTATCTACCGTGGGCCCGCCAAACTAATCCAAATCTGAAAGGTTGGGATGTCGTTTATGAAGTGCCACCATGTGCTAGAATTTCTCCCCCAAAGGAAGAGGATTATGAACCTCACATTAACCCAGACACATATGAAGGAGAATTCTTCCAAGAGACACGTCTTTCCAAAAAGTGTTTCAAGAACCGCTATACTTCACCCCAAAACATTGAAGTAGATAGCGACAGTGAATCCGACATCACCCCAAGGAGGAACAAGAAGAGCCGGAATAAGAAGAGGTTACTGTTGCGGATGACCTGTCAATGCTTGACCGATTACATCAAGGTGGCCTTGCACATGTTGATGCCAATGAACCCTATGAGCCCATCATTGATTATAGTGATGATGATGATTATGCATTTATTGATGATACTGATTGAGATTATTAGTAGTGTCAGGTATTCAATTTTTTTATGTTGTACTTGATGATGATACACTCAAGTGATATACATATTATTATTCATGTTGGTACTTTTTTTGTTGTACTAATTTCGTTTATTCTTTGTCATGGCAGGTGTTGAAAGATGGTGGGCGCTGGTCGGGAGCGCGCCGAGGCCCCTTCTTCATTGGCGTGTGGTGCGAGGTCTTCCATTCCACACGCACCTCTTCGCCGAGCGTTGCTGGACAGTATGGCGACACCGCCGGGCCCTTCTTCGTCGACCGCGATGCCCAGCAGGGGACGAGGTAAGAAGAAGAGAGGAGGTGGAGCACGTGGTCGCGGGAGAGGAGGTAGGGTGACTCTTACGGCGCCTTCCTCGGTGCCGCCCCCAGCTGTTTCACCCGGGCACGTGACTGCTAGGGTGGACTCGTCTGAGGAGGAGGCTACACGGATTCCGGTCCATGGGTCTTTGGCCTACGAGCCTCGGGTCGACGGGCCTTCGGCCCATGAGAGTTGGGCCCATGAGACCCCAGAGGAGCACACGTATGGATGGGGTACCTGGTCGGGTCAGCCTGAGGAGCCGAGTGGCCATGCTGATGATGGCGGGCAGCCGAGTGGCCATGCTGATGATGACGGGGAGCCGACTGATTTTGAGGAGGAGGGGGAGTAGGGGGGCAACGTCTACCAGCGTGGTGCTACACGGCTCCCATCCGTGTCGGCGACCCGCGAGATGAGGTGGTTGATTTTCCCAGATGGGGAGAGGTAAGTGCATTTAATCTTTTTGCACCTTCTGCATTCACGTTTCTTCAAATAACTAATGTGTTGGCCTTGTCATGCTGCAGGGGTTGGGACCACCATGAAAGTGTCCGCCGGCCCAACTCCGTCCTTGGAGTTCTGATTCGGCAAAACTTCCCGGGGTTTGTCACATTGCCTGGTGAGGGTCGGCTTCCAGAGGTTGGATTGAGTTGGGAGCACTACTTGGCTGCCCCGGCCCCGCCGGGTGAGATTATCGACGGTGTCTTGTGCAGGACGAGGGCAGACGTGGTGATCAGGAAGTTTTGGGTAATTTCTCCTTTACACAATTAAAAATCTTCAACTGGCTAGTTATTAATTGTACTAATCAATATTGTCTCATTTGATTGCAGACATTCTACAGGTGTGAGGAGGGATACGAGGAGGAGGCGGCAAATGTTATCGACAAGGAGTGCAAGCGCCTACTTCAGAACTTACGGCATGAGGCTCGGGTGTAGGCTGTTCGAGACTACTACGCCGGGCATGGTATCAAGAAGCCCAAGCAGGAGTGCCACGATAAGTTCTTGAGTAAGGAGCAGTACATGAAGGTAATTCTTAAGGCCATGTACTTACTTCCTTCATTTAGTAATTCATAGCCGTAGCGCTCAAGTTTCTATTTGCTAACTTAGGCCCCTCTGAGATGGTGTGCGGATCAGATGGATTGTTGGGAGGTGTTGGTCAATGTGTGGTGCTCAAAAGAATGGCGGGCCACGCACAACGAGGCCAAGGACAAACGTGCCCAAATGGAAGGTGTGCCACACCACCAAGGCAGCTCCAACTTATTTCAGTATGGGCGGAACTGGGTATGTGGTTTGCTTCATGATTCATGCAATTCATACATCATGCTAGCTTTAGCCCTTTAATTACTAATTTACTTTGTTTCTCTCTTTCATGCACGCTACAATAAGGCGGATAAGGTGCCAGAGGTGTACGACCTGTATGCCATGGCCCACACTGGCCCTTACAAGAAAGTCAAGGCATTCTCTGCGTCTGACCTCGATGATCCAAAGAACTTTACCAACATCTCCGCCCACGACAAGCTCGTGCAATATAGAGATCAGGGGAAGGCGAGGAAAGGGGAGGACTTTAACCCGAGCCAGGGTCCCATTGATACAGAGCTGCTGATGATATCTGGTGGCGGGAGGTCCCATGGCTCCATAGCCATGGGAGATGGACTTATCCGTTGTCCTAGCACTCTCCCGAAGATCAAGGTGCGCTAGTCGAGCTCCGCTCCTGAGATAAGGCCTCGTGAACGGCAAGTCCAACTCGCCTTCAAGGTTAGTTATCTTTCTCCATTACATTGTGTGCGCTTCCATCAATGATTACAAATGGTCATGTGAGTGGTGTTGCAGGCTGCTATACAGAGTGAGAGAGATAGAACGGAGAAACTTCTTGCGGAGGCGGCGGAGAGGCAGCGGGAGTTGGAGGAGAGGACGACAAAGATGTTGGAGGAGGAGAGGGCACGAAATGACATGCAGGCAAGGGCCATATACGAGCTCCTTGTGAAAACCAAATATGCAGTCTGTGTGCGAGAAGTTCGGTCAGACCGCTCCGCCGATGCCAGTGATTGCTCCTGGGAGCATGGTGAGTTTAATTTGAATGGACATTACTTGCTAGTCTTAACATTTGAGTGTCATAATGCTAACGAGACATTGGAAATGATCTTTGGTGCAGCTTAACTCCAGAAACGCATCGCACGATCCTTCTCCAGCTAGCGGCGCGAGCCAGCCCGCTCCTACACCTCCCTGATCATGGTAAGTTTCTCTAGTGTTTTGCTTAACAAATGCATAAATACCTAGACTTACCTTTATTTCCTCCAATATGCTTACCATAATGACCTAGAGTTAGCTTCTTTTCCTCCAAAATGACTTAATAAGCATACTGACCTCATAAACCATCCATTTTACCTAAGTTAGATCTAAAACGATATGTACTTAGCTTACTTATGTCAAAAATTGCATAATTAGCTTAGTTAGCTCATAAACGATCCATTTTACCTAAGTTAGCTCTAAAATGATTCATTTTACCTTAGCTTACAAGTGATCCAATTTATCCAAGTTAGCTCTAAAATGACCCTGTTTACGTAGGTTAGCTCCTAAATGATCCATTTTACCTACGTTAGCTTTAAAATGACCCATTTCACCTAGGTTAGCTCCAAAATGACCCATTTCACCTAGGTTAGCTCAAAAATGACCCATTTCACCTAAGTTAGCTCAAAAACGATCCATTTCACCTTAGTTAGCTCAAAAACGTGGCATTTCACCTTAGTTAGCTCATAAACGACCCATTTCAACTAAGTTAGCTCCAAAATGATCCATTTCACCTAGGTTAGCTCATAAACGACCCATTTCACCTAGGTTAGCTCATAAACGACCCATTTCACCTATGTTCGCTCATAAACGACCCATTTCACCTAGGTTAGCTCATAAATGACCTATTTCACCCAGGTTAGCTCATAAACGACCTATTTCACCTAGGTTAGCTCATAAACGACCCATTTCACCTAGGTTAGCTCATAAACGATCCATTTCACCTAGGTTAGCTCATAAACAATCCATTTCACCTAACTTAGCTCATAAACGATCCATTTCACCTAAGATAGCTCATAAATGATACATTTCACCTAGGTTAGCTAATAAACAATCCATTTCACCTAAGTTAGCTCATAAATGATCCATTTCAACTAATTTAGCTCATAAATGATCCAGTTCACCTAAGTTAGCTAATAAATGGCATATACTTCTTCTTCTAGTCTTCTTCTTCTTCTTCTATTCTTTTTCTTCTAGTCTAATTCTTCTTCTAGTCTTCTTTTTCTAACTTTCTTATTTGTCATTTTGTAGGTTTCATTCACTTCACGGAAGCCAGCTTGCTATGATGGATTGCTTGTTTTTTCCTTTGATGCACTTCTTGTATTCTGCTCGCTTGCTAAGATGGAATTAACTTGCTATGATGAAACTAGATTGCTATGATGAAACTTTGCATATTGTAATATGTATGGATCGATGGAACTATGTGCAACCTACTATGTATGTATGGATGGATATATATGTGCTGGATATTTATTATGTTGGATATATATGTGCTGGATATTTATTGTGAAAGAGTCCTGTGATATATTTGTTGTGATAATTGTTGGATATAAGAAAAACAGAATAAAAAAGAGGCAGTGCAGGCTCTTTGCCGTCCGCGGCAGACGGCAAAGACCCCTCTGCGGTCGGTGGCAGACGGCAAAGGGGGCACGTGGCGCCCACCTGTGCTTCCTAAGAGATGGGCCATTTGGAAATTTTGCCTACCGTGGCGGATGGCAAAGCTAAGCTGATGGCAAAGACTTCGCCTTCACTGTCCGCCGTGGCAGACGGCAAAACACAGCGGGCGCTGACGCATTGCTGACGTCAATTGGCGGATGACAAAGAGGCGCTCAAATTTGCCGTCAGCTGGCGGACGGCAAAGGCCGCCGTTAGCCGCCTAATGGACTAATGCTAGTATTTTGCCGTCCCTCCTCTTTGCTGTCCGCCGTTGTAGGCAAAGAACTCTTTGTCGTCTGCCATAAAAAGCAGACGGCAAAGGACCTGTTTGCCGACCCTGTCTTTGTTGTTCCTGTTTGCCGTCTGCCGCTGACGGCAAAGCTCTTTGCCATCCGATGTCGGTGCCTTTGCCATCCGCCGTGGCTGATAGCAAAATACTGGATTCGTGTAGTGAAGGAGCCAGCGCCACTCTCCAAGCCGGCCCATGCTGTGTTCGCCATCGATCAAGTGCGACCGCACTTTGACGCCCTAATGGGAGAAGAGCTACCAGCATAGGAGGACATGTGCTGCAACCACTGTCTCCTGAAACGAGCATCAGTGAACAAGTGAATGACAATGCCATCGCGGACATGTGGCCCTATGATCCTGGCTTCCCGAATAAGCAGCGGGCGCTGTATCAGACCATCCGTAGGTCCCGCGAGGCCCTCTCCATCGTCCTTCAAGTTGTTGCACTCACCGTGGCGCCACTGTCTCGCATTGTCAATATGGTCAACGGACATGAGGAATGAGGAGATGAATTTACTTGGAGAGGATGACAGTGGGGACCCAGCAGGGCCATAGTCGCACGTACGCAAGTGCCTCCATATTATATACAACTATATTTTTTGCATCCTCCTGGTTTCCTGACATCACGGTCCCACACCATTGTCAACTATGTAGTCAATAAACAAGAGAATTGCACAAGGAGCGTCCGACAGTTGCGACCAAGCAGCTCGAGCAGTATTTGTATTTTTGAGTTGTGAGCACTTCAGAGTTTTTCTTGAGCGATGTTTTCGTTGTTGTTCAGAGGAGAGCAGGGTATTAACTGGGCGGGCTGTGGCCCGTCTAGGCCAGGCCAGATATCCAGCCCAGATATTAATCGTTTTCAAGCTGAAAATGGCTAGCCCAGCTATACTTTTTTTTGAGGAATACCCAGGCAAGGTCAACTTGTTATTCTCCGCCCCGCTGGTCTACAAATCTTTCCTAGGAGGGATGCATTAGGCTTAACAAGAAAAATGGCTTTAAGAAATAATAACTGGGATGTAATTATAAAAACTGGGTAGTAACTATAAAAAATGCACCAAACACATAATTAGTTTATAAAATATTATTTTTGGATTTTGAAAATTTTAATTTCATTAATTGTTTCGCACACAATATTTCATTGGATTTTTACGTAATACAAATTTATATTGAAAATGTATTTAATCTGAGTAGAAATTTCGGGATAAAAATATTTCGGATCTCATCAAAATGTGGGAAATTTTATTGAATTCTGTTTTGAACAGTTGGTTGAAATTATCAATCGTTGTCCTAGCTAAAAAATGGGTTGTACTTTTAACAAACTGTAAATGGGATGTAGTAAATTCCATTAGAATTCAAAAATGGGTTGTACATTCTTACAAATTGCAAATGGGTCGTAGTAAATTCCATTATAATTCAAAAATGGGATGTACATTCTTACAAATTGCAAATGGGCTATAAGTTCTCTGCCACACACTTGTGGACCTACTAAGTTGATGAGTCCCCTAAAAAAGTAAGTTGACGCGTATGCAAGGCTTTGTCAACTTATAGTCAACACACGGTTCTAGCAACAGTGGTCGTTGGATGTCCATCCAACAGATGTCGTGCTTCTTCTTCAATCTCGGATACTCTAGTTTCAGCCGCCCAAAAAATGATTCCTCCCCCTGACATCTAGGTGCACTGTTTCAGAGGCTTACCTGCGGGCCTACTAAATTAACACGTACCAAGGGCTTTGTCAACTTAGTCAATATAAACGATTCTAGCTGCAGTGACCGTACGATGTCCATCCAACGGCCGTCGTGCTTCTTCATCTCTAGTCTTCTTGCTCCAGCCGTCGAAACCAGTGTCGCTCGTGCTGCCTGCTCCTACCTCTCGTGCCCGGCTGTGCTGCCACCCCTGGCCATACCATCCCTCTATACTCACCCACACCTCCTATTATTCTCCGGCGATGGCAGCCTCACACCACAGCCAAAGCAGTCAACCCACGTACTCCCCTCCGCGCGGGCATCCACTGTCGCGTCTTCCCCAGCTCCGTGTCGTCCCCTTCCTAGGCCTCGCCGTTATCCACCGTCCTGTACGTGGAGAGGCTGACATCTGGGTCCACGGCTGTAGCAAGGAAGTGCCTCCTTATTACGCAGAAAATAATGATTCCTCCACCTGACAGCAGGGACCCAATGGACGAGCCACCATATTACGCAAAAAAAGTTTCCGCCTGACGGCTGGGACCCACCACTACATATTCGCACGCCTGGAAGTGCGTCCATATTACGGGCAAAAAATGATTCGCCCCCTGACTGCTAGGACCCACCAGCTGCATCTTCGCACGCAAGGAAGTGCCTGACAGTCGGGACCCACCTGGTCGAAGCGTATGTAGTGTTGTCATTCTGGTCACGAATGTGTACGTACAGACTGGTCGATCGGTCTGTCTACAGGCTGCAGCAATGAACCATGGCCGTGTAAGGAAGGGCACGTGTCATACTAGAGGCGCGCACGTGTCGTAGTAGAGGCACTCACGTAGCATGTACACATACGTACATCGGCTAGGGTGCAAGAGAGTAAATACGGCCACATACGTATGTACAGGCAGGGTCTCGAGCACGTACTCGCGCATATATATATATATATATATATATATATATATATATATATATATATATATATATATATATATATATATATATGGACGGCTAGGGCTTGTGTACATGGAGAGGCAATAGACGGGAGCAACGGCGTCCTGTTCATCGGGCAGCGAACTGGCTGGGTCGGAACAGAGAAACAGTGTCGTGTCCATGGGGAGGCAACGGAATACGTGGTGTTCATCGGGAGCCAACTGGCTTGGACGGAGCAGCCGATGGAAACGAGGCCTGCCATACCGCAAAACGAAGGAAATGGCCTTGTGTTCGACCAGCCATGGTAGAAATTCATTGGGAGGGGTCTGGCGTACCGCAAAATGGAGGAAATAGACTTATTTTGGACCTCCTACGGTCGAAACGGGGTCCTATTGATCGGGAGGAGTGTGGCGTACCACAAAACGGAGGAAACAGACTTGTTTTGGAGTGCTACGGTCGAAATAGGGGTCCTGTTCATCGGGAGGGGTGTGGCGTACCACAAAACAGGACTCCACGAGATACTGTTCATCTCCACCGTCGACCTCCTCCAACCTCCATGAGCTACTATTCATCCACCGTCGACCTCCTCCAGCCTCCACCTGCGACTGTTCATCCACATGCTCATGTTCATCCAGCCTCCACCGCTGCTTCACCGGCTACTGTTCAACCAGCTCTCTTCACGGGGTCCTGTTCAACCACCTGTAACGCCCTCGATGCGGTTATATCTCCCACGTGTCGAAGCACGACTTAGAGGCATAACCGCATTGAAAGCAATGTCGCAAGTGAGGTAATCTTCACACAACCCATGTAATACATAAGGGAAAAAATACATAGTTGGCTTACAATCGCTTCTTCACACAATACATGAATAAAGCATTACATCATCCAAATGCAATCAAGGTCCGACTACGGAACCAAAATAAAAGAAGAACCCCAAGTGCGACAAGGTCCCCGATCAACCCCAACTGGGCTCCACTACTGATCAACTAGAACGAAACAACACAAAGGACGAGATCTTCAAAGAGCTCCTCCTTGAGCTTGGTTGCATCATCTGCACGGTAACCTTGGAACCTGCAAGCTGGTTTTGGAAGTATTTGTGAGTCACGGGGACTCAGCAATCTCACACCCTCGCGATCAAGACTATTTAAGCTTATGGGTAAGGTAAAGGTATGAGGTGGAGCTGCAGCAGCGACTAGCATATTTGGTGGCTAACATACGCAAATGACAGCGAGAAGAGAAGGCAAAAGCACGGTCGAGAATCTATGATCAAGAAGTGATCCTAGGGCAACCTACGTCAAGCATAACTCCAACACCGTGTTCACTTCCCGGACTCCGCCGAGAAGAGACCGCCACGGTTACACACGCGGTTGATGTATTCTAAATTAAGGTCAACTTCAGGTTTTCTACAACCGGACATTAACAAATTCCCATATGCCCATATCCGCGGGCACGGCTTTCGAAAGTTCAAATCCCTGCAGGGGTGTCCCAACTTAGCCCATCACAAGCTCTCACGGTCAACGAAGGATATTCCTTCTAGCGGGAAGACCCGATCAGACTCGGAATCCCGGTTACAAGGCATTTCGAGAAGGTAAAACAAGACCAGCAAAGCCACCCGAATGTGCCAACAAATCCCGATAGGAGCTGCACATATCTCGTTCTCAGGGCACACTCAGATGATACTAGCTACGAGTAAAACCAACCCTCAAGTTTCCCCGAGGTGGCCCCGCAGGCAGCTCAGTTCGGACCAACACTCAGAGGAGCACTGGCCCGGGGGGGTTAAAATAAAGATGACCCTTGGGCAGGCCTACCCAAGGGAAAGAAAAGGCTAGGTGGCGAATGGTAAAACCAATGTTGGGCATTGCTGGAGGAGTTTTATTCAAGGCGAACTGTCAAGGGGTTCCCATTATAACCCAACCGCGTAAGGAACGCAAAATCCAGGAACATAACACCGATATGACGGAAACTAGGGCGGCAAGAGTGGAACAAAACACCAGGCATAAGGCCGAGCCTTCCACCCTTTACCAAGTATATAGATGCATTAATTAAATAAGTTATATTGTGATATCCCAACAAGTAAACATGTTCCAACAAGGAACAACATCTCCATGTTCCAACAAGGAACAAACTTCAATCTTCACCTGCAACTAACAACGCTATAAGAGGGGCTGAGCAAAGCGGTAACATGGCCAAACAACGGTTTGCTAGGACAAGGTGGGTTAGAGGCTTGGTTCAACAATATGGGAGGCATGACAAGCAAGTGGTAGGTATCGCAGCATAGGCATAGCAAAAGAGCGAGCAACTAGCAAGCAAAGATAGAAGTGATTTCGAGGGTATGGTCATCTTGCCTGAGATCCCGCAAGGAAGAAGAACGAGTCCATGAGGAAGACAAACGGACGTAGACGAACGGATCCTCCCAAACGCGGCGTTATCGGAATCAACCCGAAGAAGCACACCGGAAAGAAGCAAACAATCATGGTAAACAACCACCACATAAACATGGCATGATGCACAACCAAGTATGATGCATGTCCGGTTTAATGAAGCATGGCATGGAAAAATGCACAAACAATCCTACAAATTAAGTGGAGCTCAACATGCAACTCCGTTGCATATTGATGAAACACCACATCAATTATTTAGTTCACTCCCGGTTATGTACTCAACAATATTAAATGTTGGTTAACATGGCAAGAGGTGAAGCATGAGTAAACCAAACATTTAGGCAAGTTTAAATGAGGCCGGAACAACAAACAACAATTCCGGTAAATCCTCATATGCATTTAGCAATTTAAAGCAAACAACAGTCTTAACATTTTAAATGTTATTATCATGATGCGAAAGACATATGCAAGTTTTTTTAGCAATTTTTATGAAAATGTTGATAAGAGCATTAAGAAGCATTTGGTAGTCATGGCGGAACAAAAAGGGTGCCACAGCAACTACAACGGAAATGGTGCCACGGCAACATTCCGGGTGATCCGACAACTCATTGAGATGTCGGTGCAAGAGAAAATGTGGATGAACGGATCATGCGAGGATGGTGGGGTGATCCCGGATACCGGGTTTTCCCATGGGTTGACGGCATGGCAACCAAGGAGGAACGTGCAATGACAACTCGGACACGGTTCGAACATGAGCATCTCAAACATCGCAAGCATTCATTTCACGGACGTCGTCTCGGGTTATACCTTCGAGGTGTGCAAACGGGACGGTTCTCGTTCGGTGCCAAGTAGAGGAAGTAGACATTCTCGGGACGTACGTAGTGGAAGTAGTGGGGTACACGACGACGGTAGAGGTACTCGCGGTGGTAGTGGTACACGTTTTCGTAGAAGGACTTGACGAATCCGAGTCACTTGGGGTCGACGGTAGTCGTTCACGTTTTCTAGGAGGAAGTAGAGGTTCTCGCGATCACGGTGACGGCAGTGGTATGTGTCATCGGTAGCTGAACTTGGCGATCCAGAGAGGGTACTTGCCGGTCCCACAACACTGTAACCGTTCATTAGTCTTACAAAACGGTGTGGTACTTGGTGAAGTGCACGTCGATGGTAGTCGAACTAGACGGTTTTTATTCATGGGTCTTCGGCGTCGGTAGTCGTTCTAGGCACCGGGTGTCGAGGTACTTGGCGTTCTTGGGATTCCAAAAAAAAGGCAGTAGAGGTACTTGACGCGTCACAATGTAGTCGAACTTGACGAAAAACGGGTCTCCTCGGGGACTTGATGCATCCGAGTTCTTATGGTTTGTAGATGTACTCGGCATTCTGAGTCTGGGTCTTGCCGGTCTTGATGGTCCGAAACGAACAAAACGCAAATGACCCTGGGTGGCAGCATCAAGGAAGCGATGGTAGTGGTATGCGGTAGGAAGCAGCAGTGGGTCCTGGTGGCCGGCATCGCCGGATCTCATGGATAAGAGGCTGGTGACGAAGCAACAGCGGTGGGCATCGAGCCATGGACATCTCTGCTGAAGCCAAAACCATGACAGGGCAACCGGGGATGAGGCAGAGGAGTAGTCAAGCGAAGGGGCGCTGGCTGGCGTTGGACTCGGCGGCCTGCAGGTCCCTGGCGCCCAGACCTTCGGTGCTCAACATGGTGGCGAGGAGGAGCCTCTCCGGCGAGTTGTGGGCGGCCAATGCTCCAGGAGAGGCCACGGGCGGCTGGATTCGGCCGGAGGCAACGCCCTACAGCGCGGGGGCGAGGTGGTGGCGGCGGGAGCTTCGAGCTCGGCTGGCTGTGGCCATGGAGAACGGCGGTGCTGAGGCGAGGCGACTCGTGCGTAGAGGAAGGCGCGAACCATGGGGATCGGGCGCACGGGACTCTCAAGGCAAGGAGGAGGCCATGGATCGGGCGAGAGGAGGTCGAGCAGGGAGCGAGAGAGGAGGATGGGATTGGGCAGCGCGGTGCTGGAGGGAAGGAGATGGGTTCGTGGGAGAGAGGGAGGTTGCGAACGAGGCTCTCTGGTGGCGGCGCTAGGAGGAGAGCCAGGTGCGGACTAGGGTTACCGCACGGCGCGGCTGGGCCTTAGAGGCCGGCCCAGAAGAGAGGGGGGTGGTGAGAGGCCTGGTAGCTGGGCTTGTGGGAGAGGGTGGCCTAGGTGGGCCGGTTTGGAGGGAGGCCCAAGTGGGCTGCGGCTGGCCTAAAGTTACAGTTATCTTTTCTCTAATTTTCTACAAGGAGAAAATAAAGAGAAAAGCATAGGGGAAAAGGAGAGGTGCATGAGAAATATAAAAATATCCTCATGACCCTGAATTGGTTTGGAGATTTTTAAAGGAAGTAAAAATAATTCAAGTTTGAATTTAATTCAAACTTGAACCATTTTTAACCCTAACCAAAACAATTTCAAACGAGATGAAATTTGACAGAGAGGCTAGGTACATGGTGTTAGAATATTGGGGAAGAGATGAACATCAAAAGAGAAGGGAAAATGGCACTTGCAGAAATGGAAGAAAAGGGAGGGAAGGAGGAGTGACGGTGCAAGAACCACACATGGAGCATGCAACAAAACAACATGCATGAAAATGACAATGCACATGATGCAAAAATGAATGCAACAGACGAAACAAAACACACAGCGAAACCCGGAAACCCTGGAAGGCATCTGAAACTCCGGTCTTGGGGCGTTACAACACTCCACCACTACGAGAGGATCTCGTCCCGAGATCTAGAATGGCACCGGAGGAACAACAAAAGAGAAAGAGAAAAGGTAAAACTAATTGCTTCTTTGACAAACGAGTGAAACCACGAGCCTTGAAAAGGTTAAGCCATTTCGAGAAAAGAATACAACGGAGATGAACGAAGTTGAAACCACTCCATTAGGAAAGAGGAACGAGGAAGAACAAAGTTGAAAGCACTCTGGTAGGGAAGAGTAATAAGGAAGAACAAATTCGGACAGCACTCTGGTTGAAAAGAGATGCAAGGCTTGATAAGGCGAATAGAACTTGAACAAAGGGGCACAATACTCCGGTTAAAACAAGATAGGGAAGGAATAAGAATGATATAATTTTGTCATCACTCTGCCTGTAAATGGAAGGAATTGAACTTGACAAGATGGGAGGATACTTGAAAAGAGGACACAACACTCCGGTTAAAAGGATAAGCACGAAAAGAACACGATCCTGATAAAACAAGAAGATGGGTTGAAGAGAGCAACATCACAATGCCTCCAGAACAAAAGTAAGAATGGAATGGAATGAACGAAGGGAACCAAGATCTTGAGAGAGCACGCTTACAACAAATGCTAGAACGGAGTTGTTGGAAAAAAAACCAACAACGAAAAGAATAAGCTTGATATGGTCTTATGGAATACATCTCAAATTATGAGGTGACAACCTGCCACTTACGGGAAAAGAATTGGATTGATATGACCAAGGAGATGAGAAAACTTATTTCGCCGGGAGGATAAATGAAGAACTTGGATCATTTAAAAGCACCATATATAGCAACAATCCTTAGGGAAAAGCTTTAGGTGAAATATAGACGAAGATAACTCCAATGACGAGATTGATGGATTTAAAATATGTCATTCTTGATAACTTGTGAATCATTGAACACGAAGGAAAATTATCAAAAATGACATAACACCACCTCAAAAGATAAAATAGAACGAATTGGACTTCGTATTACAAGATGAAAAAAACTTGAGCTCCTCTAAAAAAATCTCGATGAACACTTCGAGAAGGAACTAAATCCTTGATGAACCATCATGTAGAACCTCCATGAAGAACTCCATTAAACAAAAGAATGATCAAACGGAAAGAAAGGGTAGTTGAAAACACAATGTAAATCCTTGTACCGATTTAAATGAATCTCCGTGGTGAAATAATTGAAAAAGGTTGGAACTCTGGGAAAAAGAGAAGATGAAACAATTGAAACCGAGAATTTGATGAGCCACCAGAATAGGGAATTGAGTTCACTCGATGAAACAAGAATAAGAATTACATTATGCTTATCCTTCACCAATTAAATTGATGACAAGCAACAAATTTGACATACTACTTATTCTCGTAGAAAGGATTAAGATAAATATAGCGCAAACTTGAGAAGGTCTTCGATGATCCACCGGTAGGATTTGGAAACAACGAATAAATTGATAGAAAAAAACAATGAAATAGAATTCTTGAATGGACCACCGTAAGAATTAATAACGAACTAAGTAAAGGGGTGAATCAAGAAGCAAGATAACGAAGAGATCCCGAACTGATTAAAGAAAACTTGAATGATGCACCGATAAGATTTGGAGAGCGAGAGCTGAAAGCTGGAATGAATAAATCTAAGATGATGGGCTCCGGAGAAACAAACTGAGAAGAATCTTGAATTGCTCCGGATAGGTGAAAAGAATTCTCACAATCCAAAAACAACTATGAGAGGATGGCAACAAGCTAGAATGACGAATCTTTGAGAGAACGGATAAGATATGGATGAAAAACTCTTCTTCGGTCTTAAAAATCTGAGGATTACGACGAGAAACACCACCATGAATTGTTGAGATACTCCGGAATGACGATTTTAAAGGTTGAACCAATGATGAAAAGAAATTAAAGATCTTGGAGAAAGACATTTGACTGATGACAATTCATTCTTATGTCAAACTTCAAAAGAATTTAGGATAGCTCCGGGAAAATAAGAAGAGTCAGGTAAGATCCTGGGAAAATACCTATGGGTTAGGGCCCACTCAAAAGAAACACCGTTGAATGATTTAAAAGATAGATTGCACCGGTTGAATTAAATGACTTGAATGAGATAACATCCTCGAAAGATCTTAAACGACTGCAGAGTGGAAACACGAATCTTCGAGATATCTTGAGCACTCCGGAACAATTGAACAGCGAGAGGTGAATGATTAAGAATTGCACCGGCATGAGAAAGCATTGAAACGAGGAAAGGATATGATCAAAAAAGTTTGACTTGAAACCACCGGAGATGAAAAGAATGAAGAATGACGAACTTGAAGCTCCGTTAGAATCTTCATGAGAATCACCGGATAAGAACATTGACGGAAAAGGACTGGAGAGACTTCACAAGAATAAAAGGATACTTGATTAAGAAATCTGGGTCCTTGAAGAGAAAGGGAGGGTGGGCGGGAAAACAAAGGCAATTTAGGACAGATGAAGCAAACACCATTGAGAAGAACTGATAATTAATCTTGCGAATGTTGAAAAGATCGGAACCACTTGAAGAGAGACACACCAGTTGAAAAGGATTGACATGATAATCTCAATTATCAAGAAGGATTGGTAATCACATCGGAGTATGAGCACACCGGTTTGGAAAGGTATGGAATCAACTCTTGACTTCGAAGCAACTCGAATACCACAACTCAAAACAAAACAAAGTTATGGCTTGCAGAATAAGCCAGAACAAACATATGATAGAGATTTCGTCCGAAGTTTTCGTGGTGGGGCCTACACGGGCTCGATCGTACAACACCATCATGTACAAGGCAGTGCACATGACATACGAAGCGTCCCCGAGTCGGCATAGCCAAGGACTCTTTAAGACACAACGAGACCACCGTAAAACCAACCGTGAATAGGCGGACCACTAGACGTCGAACCCCAATTTCATATCATACATTTGTCGGAAAGATATCCTAAGAGCTACTTGAATTCCCACTTATAAACTCCTGAAATTTTTCCAGTTATGCAATCAGGTGTTGGGGATACAGGGGAAGCATAATATCTCACCCAAAACTAACAAATCCTACATCCAGCTGTATCCATCCTTCAACATATAACCAAGAAACCTTTGAAAATTGACTACCTCAATCTTTGAAAAGCATCCGTTATACGAGTTATGGCAATACTCCCAAACTCCCGCCCTAGTACTAGGTGGCGTCGAGGTTATCTCACCAACAACTACATAAAAGAGATTTTCGATGTCAGCGAACCTAAACTCAGGTATTCCAGAACTGCAACGATAAAATTGTGACGACAACACCTCGGAGCTCAACTCCCCGGGACACCGCCACAACCCCTAAATGATAGGAGGCACCAAGAACAATGTTCTCGTCACAAAACCATCCGAACGATTCTAACATACCCGTGTGATCCTAAAAAATTTAGTGGAATTTGAGAAGAGAAGAGTCAAAACACTACGTCAGGATGCCTCACCAGAGCGACGAAGGGACTGAGGAGTAAAAAGAATTCCTCACTCTCCGATATATAATTCCTAAATGACTCAAAACATTTTTCTAGACTCAACAACGGCCGCTAATACGATCAAGCAGTGGGGGCTCCTAAGGTCGGGGAAGGCTCTGATTACCAACTTGTAACGCCCTCGATGCGGCTATATCTCCCACGTGTCGAAGAACGACTTAGAGGCATAACCGCATTGAAAGCAATGTCGCAAGTGAGGTTATCTTCACACAACCCATGTAATACATAAGGGAAAAAAATACATAGTTGGCTTAAAATCGCCACTTCACACAATACATGAATAAAGCATTACATCATCCAAATGCAATCAAGGTCCGACTACGGAACCAAAATAAAAGAAGAACCCCAAGTGCGACAAGGTCCCCGATCAACCCCAACTGGGCTCCACTACTGATCAACTAGAACGAAACAACACAAAGGACAAGATCTTCAAAGAGCTCCTCCTTGAGCTTGGTTGCATCATCTGCACGGTAACCTCGGAACCTGCAAGCTGGTTTTGGAAGTATCTGTGAGTCACGGGGACTCAGCAATCTCACACCCTCGCGATCAAGACTATTTAAGCTTATGGGTAAGGTAAAGGTATGAGGTGGAGCTGCAGCAGCGACTAGCATATTTGGTGGCTAACATACGCAAATGAGAGCGAGAAGAGAAGGCAAAAGCATGGTCGAGAATGTATGATCAAGAAGTGATCCTAGGGCAACCTATGTAACGCCCCGAGACCATTGCGCCACGTGTCTTCCCGTTATTCGCTGTTGTTGCCATGTCATTTGCTTGCGTGTTGCATCTTATCATGTCATCATGTGCATCGCATCATCATGTTTTTAAAACTTGTTTTCGTCCCGGTCTCCTCGTTCCTTCCGTTGTCCGTTCCGAGCCCAGACACACTTGCACGCGCCCAAGGCACGTCCGAAATATTATTTTATAAGTGGCCAGAAAATGTTCTCGGAATGGGATGAGAGTTGGCGTGTGGTCTTATTATAGTGTTGATAGACCGCCTGCCAAGTTTCATCGCATTCGGAGTTCGTTTGATGCCCCAACGATTAACTATAGCGACAATATAGTCGGTCTAACGTCGGACGTTTTCGGTCTCCGAAAACAGTCGTCGGGCCTCTCTCTCTCTTTTCTTCTCTCAGCTTGAGCCCTTCTGCACAGCCCACTACCTACCGCCAGGTCCAACCTAACCTCTCTCGTCAGCCCGCGGCCCTCCTCGCGCGCGCGTCCGAAAATTGTCCCGGACCCGACCCGAGCTGTCGCCACCGTTGTGTCCGGAGCATCCCCAAACGTCTACAAAACGTCACCATTTTCTTATTTGGACTTCCTAGCTATTTTATTCGCGATCGTTCGATTGCGATTGGAGGGATCCGATAGCCCCAACTTAATCCACCTGCCATATAAATACACAAGGTCCAACCCTAAAAATCAGGTACCTTGTCCCATCCTACCTAGCGCCGTTGCCACTCCCTCGGGATCCTCTCATTCCAATCTGCCCAACCACAGCGCTGCCTCCACCTACCAATCCATCGATCCACCCAACCAGAGCCCTCCCATGGATCCCTTCGATTCCTCCTTCCTCCTGGCCGAGGAACCAGCACCGCTCGCTGATCTCCTGCTCGAGGCCTCGTCCCCGCCGACGACCAAGCCCAGCAGCATCTCCTCGCGCGTCCCTGCTCCTCGACATCCTCTGCTCCTCAACATCCTCTGCTACCAGCCGCCTCCCCTCCCGACTCCCGTGCGGGTCCAGCACCAAAGGAGAGCAGCTCCTCGAGCCTTCGATCCAGCGGGCAGGTGCCGAGAGCCAACTCACCCCGCCCCTGTCAGCTCGATGTACGGTCTCTGGAGACCTCGTCGCCGGCAAGCCTCGGCGGAGAACCTCCCAGGCCGGATCCCGCCGCCCTGCTCTGTTTTTCCTGGCCATCTCCTTCTCCTCCTACCTCTAACCTCTCTCTATCTCCAGCCTTGTACAGGGACCCCCATGGCCACCGGATCTGGGTGCCCCGCCGTCGTCCTGCCCGTTTTCGGCCTCCCCTGCCGCTGCCTCGCCCGGATCAGGCGGATCCGGCGAGCTGTTCGCTGCTGCCGTCCGCATCACCTGCCTGCTCGTTCCTCGCTTCAGGAACGAGTCGAGTGCTGCCCCGTTGACCGCCCTTTTCCTTCGCCTACGTGAACCGCGACCACGCCTGGGCCGCATCTCGCGCAAGGCCCTGCCGCGCCCCTTCAACCATCTAGTCCACCAGATCCGGTCCACCTCACCACCCAACGGGCCGAGGCCCATGGTGAGGCCAGCTGCGTGTCCAAGCCGGCCTCAAGGCCCAATGTGAGGCCCAGTCCGCCCTAGTTTCGGCCCGTAGTATTTTTTTCCGTTGCTGCAAATTTTAGCTATTTTCCACAGGATTGTTGTTTTACAGAAAAGCCCTTGTTGATCATGCATTTAATAACTTCACAACCGTGCATCGGATCTAAATAAATTATATATGAAACTTGCTTAAAATTATGTGTAGATTAATAATATGCCACTTTCTTGCCATGTTAAAATGCTTAAAATGTTGTTTGTTTAAATTTGCTCAAATAACTTGTTAAAATGGTTTATTTCATAACTAAATAACCGTAGCTCGGTTTCTAATAAACTTTATATGTAAATGGGGTAGAAAAATGCCTAGTTTAACTTGGTTCACTTGTTTTGCATGTTTAATAACTCTAAAATTGTGTTTAGGACAGAACAGTACCAAAACCTAAATTATGCACATGGGGATTTTTCCGAAATTGTTGTTCGTTGCTTCCGGCCTCATTTAAACTTGACTAGATAGGTAGTTTTACTTTGCTTCACCCTCTTGCCATGCTAACAACATTTAATATTGTTGGGTACATAAATGAGAGAGAACTAAATAAGTCATGTGGTGTTTTCTTCAATATGCAACGGAGAGATCCATTTAATTTGTAGGATTGCTTGTGCACTTTGCCATGCCATGCCTCATTAAACCGGACATGCATCATACTTGTTTGCGCATCATGCCATGACTATGTGGTGGTTGTTTACTATGTTGTGTGCTTTTTCCGGTGTTTGCTTCTTCGGGTTGGTTCCGATAACGTTGCATTGTGAGGATTCGTTCGACTACGTCCGTGTGTCTTCTTCATGGACTCGTTCTTCTTCCTTGCGGGATTTTAGGCAAGATGACCATACCCTCGAAATCACTTCTATCTTTGCTTGCTAGTTGCTCGCTCTTTTGCTATGCCTATGCTGTGATACCTGACACTTGCTTATCATGCCTCCCATATTGTTGAACCAAGCCTCTAACCCACCTTGTCCTAGCAAACCGTTGATTGGCTATGTTACCGCTTTGCTCAGCCCCTCTTATAGCGTTGTTAGTTGCAGGTGAAGATTGAAGTTTGTTCCTTGTTGGAACATGGGGATGTTGTTCCTTGTTGGAACATGTTTACTTGTCGGGATATCACAATATATCTTATTTAATTAATGCATCTATATACTTGGTAAAGGGTGGAAGGCTCGGCCTTATGCCTGGTGTTTTGTTCCACTCTTGCCGCCCTAGTTTACGTCATATCGGTGTTATGTTCCCGAATTTTGCGTTCCTTACGCGGTTGGGTAATAATGGGAACCCCTTGACAGTTCGTCTTGAATAAAACTCCTCCAGCAATGCCCAACATTGGTTTTACCATTCGCAACCTACCACCTTCCCTTGGGTTCTGCAGACTCAAGGGTCATCTTTATTTTAACCCCCCCGGGCCAGTGCTCCTCTGAGTGTTGGTCCGAACTAGAGTCCTGTGCAGCGCCCCCTCGAGGAAACTCGAGGTTTGGTTTTAGTTGTACAGAGCGCTCGTCTGAGTGTGCCCTAAGAACGAGATATGTGAAGCTCCTATCGGGATTTGTCAGCACATTCGGGCGGTGTTGCTGGATTTGTTTTAACTTGTCGAAGTGTCTTGTAGAACCGGGATACCGAGTCTGATCGGAACGTCTCGGGAGGAGGTCTATTCCTTCATTGTCCGTGAGAGCTTGTGATGGGCTAAGTTGGGACACCCTTGCAGGGATTTGAACTTTCGAAAGCCGTGCCCGCGGTTATGGGTAGATGGGAATTTGTTAACATCCGGTTGTAGAAAACCTGAAGATTATCTTAATTAAAATGAATCAACCGTGTGTGTAACCGTGATGGTCTCTTTCCGGCGGGGTCTTGGAAGTGAACACAGTGTTGGAGTTATGCTTGACGTAGGTTGTTTTAGGATCACTTCTTGGTCATACCTTCACGAACGTGCTTTGCCTTCTCTTCTCGCTCTCATTTACGTATGTTAGCCACCATATATGCTAGTCGCTTGCTGCAGCTCCACATCATACCTTTTACCCTTCCTATAAGCTTAAATAGTCTTGATCATGAGGGTGTAAGATTGCTGAGGCCCCGTGACTCATAGATACTTCCAAAACCAGCTTGCAGGTGCCGATGAGTCCGTGCAAATGATGCAACCAAGCTCAGGAGGAGCTCGATGAAGATGTTGTCTTTGTGTTGTTTCGTTCTAGTTGATCAGTAGTGGAGCCCAGTTGGGGTCGATTGGGGACCTTTGTCGCATTTGGGGTTCTTCTTTTATTTTGGTTCCTTAGTCGGACCTTGATTGTATTTGGTTGATGTAATGCTTTATTCATGTAATTGTGTGAAGTGGCGATTGTAAGCCAACTATGTATCGTTTCCCTTATGTATTACATGGGTTGTGTGAAGATTACCTCACTTGCGACATTGCTTTCAATGTGGTTATGCCTCTAAGTCGTGCTTCGACACGTGGGAGATATAGCTACATCGAGGGCGTTACAACTTGGTATCAAAGCCTTCCCCGACCTTAGGAGCCCCCACTGCTTGATCGTTTTTAGCAGCCGTTGTTGAGTCTAGAAAAATGTTTTGAGTCATTTAGGAATTATATATCGGAGAGTTTAGGAATTCTTTTTACTTCCCAGTCTCCTCATCGCTCTGGTAAGGCATCCTGACGTAGAGTTTTGACCCTTCTCTTCTCAAATTTCACTAAAAAAAATTTAGGATCACGCGGGTATCTTAGAATCGTTCCGATGGTTTTGTGACGAGAGCATTGTCTTGGTGCCTCCTGTCAGGGGTTTTGTGGCAGTGTCCCGGGGAGTTGAGCTCCGAGGTGTTGTCGTCACAATTTTATCGTTGCAATTTTGGAATACCTGAGTTTAGTACGCCAACATCAAAAATCTCTTTTATGCAGTTCGTTGGTGAGATAACCTCGACGCCACCCAGTACTGGGGCGGGAGTTCGGGAGTATTGCCATAACTTGTATAACGGATGTTTTTCGAAGGTTGAGGTAGATGGTTTCCGAAGTTTTTCTCGGTTATGTATTGAAGGATGGATACAGCTGGATGTAGGAATTGCTAGATTTGGGTGAGATATTATGCTTCCCCTGTATCCCCAAGACCTTATTGCATAACCGGAAAGTTTCGGGAGTTTATAAGTGGGAATTCAAGTAGTTCTTAGGATATCTTTCTGACAGATGTATGATATGAGTTGGGGTTCGACGTCTAGTGGTCCACCTATTCACGGTCGGTTTTACAGTGGTCTCGTTGTGTCTTAAAGAGTCCTTGGCTATGCCAACTCGGGGACGCTTCGTATGTCATGTGCACTGCCTTGTACATGATGGTGCTGTATGATCGAGCCCGTGTAGGCCCCACCACAAAACCTTCGGATGAAATCTCTATCATATGCTTGTTCCGACTTATTCTGCAAGCCAATCCTTTGTTTTTGTTTTGAGTTGTGGTATTCGAGTTGCTTCAAAGTCAAGTGTTGATTCCATACCTTTCTCCAAATGGTGTTCTCATACTCCGATGTGAATACCAATCCTTCTTGATCATCAAGATTGTGTTGTCAATCCTTTTTCACCGGCGTGTTTCTCTTCAAGTGGATCCAATCATTTCAACATTAGTAAGATCAATTATCAGTTCTTCTCAACGGTGTTTGTTTCATCCGTCTCCAAGTTGCATTTGTTTTTCCTGCCCACCCACCCTTTTTCTTCAAGGAATCCGATGTTTTAATCAAGTATCCTTTATATTCTCGTGAAGTCTCTCCATTCCTTTTCCGTCAATGTTCTTATCCGGTGATTCCCAGGAAGATTCTAACGGAGCCTCAAGTTTATAATTCTTTGTTCTTTTATCTTCCCCAGTGTGTTCAATGCAATCTTTCGATGGTGATCACATCCTTTTCCTCGTTTCAAATGCTTTTCTTATGCCGGTGCACCTCATAATCATTCACCTCTCGCTATCCTATTGTCCCGGAGTGCTCAAGATATCTCAGAAGGCTCGTCTTTTCATTCAAGATTAGTTCAACCTATTTCGAGGTTGTTATCTCATTCAAGCCATTTAATTCAACCGGTGCAACCTCTCTTTTAAATCATTTCAACGGTGTTTCTTTTTAGTGGGCCCTAACCCACAGGTCTTTTCCCAGGATCTTACCTGGCTCTTCTTATATTCCCGGAGCTACACTCTGTCACGACCGGGTTTTCCGGGTATAAATTTCCAGAAAAAGACCGTCGTGCTCATCAGCCCCAGGATTACTGTTAGCTGATGAGGCTCCAACTTGATACAGAAATTCCAAGCAAAAATACAAAATATGTAGTACAAGACCATTCTGGCCTGTGAGTACAACAATTGGGTTTCTAGTGGTTGATGGAGGAAGTGATTTGTGAGACATCAGTGTCTATGGGACTCCATTTCCCACAGGAACAGCTGACCAGGTTAACTCCTATCTTCGCGAGGCTGCTATCATCGTTGCTTAGTTTCCGGGGCTGTCATCGCCACGCTCCTCTCCAAGCAAGCAATATGGTCAAGATAATAGCCAGGGACAAGCCAGTGAGTACTTTGAATGTACTCGCAAACATTAAGAACACAGGTATAATATAATTGATAATCATGCACTGAAAAATTCCATGATCACATCGTCAGTCATAAATAAGACATCTTTTATGCATGCAAGCAGGTTATTTTCATGCAACATGAATAAGCAATAATAGAGTGGGAATAAAATGCCGCAGTCGGGCGTCTGAGCGACACCACATAAAGGGCTTTAAAAGAAATGCCACAGTCGGGCGTCTGAGCGACACACATAAAGGGCTTTAAAATAAATGCCACAGTCGGGCGTCTGAGCGACACCACATAAAGGGCTTTAAAAGAAATGCCACAGTCGGGCATCTGAGCAACACCACATAAAGGGCTTTAAAACAAATGCCACAGTCGGGCGTCTGAGCGACACCACATAAAGGGCTCTAAAAGAAATGCCACAGTCGGGCGTCTGAGCGACACCACATAAAGGGCTTTATAAAAGAAATGCCACAGTTGGGCGTCTGAGCGACACCACATAAGGGCTTTATAAAATAAATAATCACAATGAATATCCAGGAGGTAGAACCGTCCCAGGGATACTCGATAATACAAATAATGCAACGGGTTAGTCCATCACAAAATAATAATCATGGTCCTCACAAGTAACCAGTCGGTACCCAAGTTTGGTTTAGCAATATCTCACCTCCGAAGACCGACACTAAGACCAACACTTGACCCATCCCAGACTGTAATCCTTAACCATGGACACGGCTATCCGAATAGGTTTAATCTCTGCAGAGGGTGTACTCTTTACACACGAGTAACGGATTCCTTTAGTCCATCGGGACTAATTCCGTCTACGGCCTTTTAGTTGAAAACATGCCTAACTTGCACACACCAGCTTAACTCATCGGTGTCTGGAATCACCCACGACACTTGTTAAGCAAAACTCTAAGTGGGGAGGCTACAACCTCGCGTAGCATGGGATCAAATTTATATCACGCGCTCTAAGGGGTGGCCTCCCCTCTCGGTCCCAACCGGAAACACCCATGCCCCCGGACCAGGTGGCCTGCCTACCGGCTACAACCGATATCTTCCACCATGGCCTCTCTGTACGGTGTGTGCTTGAAAGGGGTTGACGACTTACTGAACCATACCCTACCTGCGGCAGGGACAAGTGGTAGTACATAGCAAGTTTGGGGGTTACTGGAACAAGACTCGATCTACGGTCGACTCAGGAGGTTTATGAGTTCCCTGCATGACATGTATAACAAAAATATATTTCAACCAACAAAATGACCACTCAATATACCTTACCATGCCATACCGGACATAACCGTCCCGACGGGGACCGGCGACAAGCTCACTCCTACCCAAGGCAGAGGCTTTCCCGGATTTCTTTCCGGCATGCATGCAAGGCACATGAGGATGATTACCATCACAAGTATATTCATTTCCAACAGCAAGGAAATCACTAATATGCATTCATGCAAATGATCAAATCACATGAAATAACAAGTTCTCCGATATAAGGTGGTGTTATAAAAGTGTCAACTAACACACCAAAAATATTATTCCGGGGTTCAGAATGCTTGCCTTCATGGTGTGGAAGGGCAGGGTGCACTCCAAAACTTTTGAAAGTTTTCTTCCTCTCTCCAAAAATCCTATTTTCAAAAATATGCAAATAACACATATTTAAAAAACAGTACAAAAAAGTTGTTTGGAAAATTTTCAAATAAATCTTAAAATAAACTAGACAATATTTGAGAGATGTAGGAAAAAGAATTAATTCATTTGGAGTTATATTTAAAAAGTTATAGGCAGTCAAAGTTGTGGTCAAAATCTGTTATTTAAAATAAAACAGAAAAGAAAAAGTTTCAGAGGGGAATACGCTTTCGGAGCTGGGAAGACATACTGGGGTGGATTACGCCTTCACTTAACCCACGTGGATAGGTGCAGGGTCACTCATAGTGGGTCCAGGGGGTCCACCGGTCAAGTTTGACCAGTCGCCGCGCCTCCTTCTTCCTCCTTTGTCCGAGCGGGGCGAGGTTCCGGTGTTGCTCGCCGGCGAATGGCGGCACCATTCGAGAAACCGAAGCCATCCATGGGCTCAGGGGGTCGAGGCGGTCCCGTCGGTGGTTGCTACGGTCTCGGGGGTGGACGGAGTCGTCGGCGGTGAGCTTCGCGGCGGAGGGAGCTTCGGGAGCAAAGTGTGTTTGGGGCTACGGTGATTCCCGATTAAAATCGAGTAGGAGGATGGGTTCACGGGAGGAAGGGAGAGTTCCTGGTGAAGAGAACGAAGAGGCGGAGGCCCTGGTGGTGTCGGAATGGTCGGGGCAGTGGCGGCGGCTGCGGTTGCCGGAGATGAGGAAGGAGGCCTCCCCGGGTCGATTAGCTGCCAATGGGGGTCCTCGGGAGATGGCTTGGGACTGCCTGCGTGCGGAGATGAGCTCGGGGCTCCTTAAATGGGCGAGCCAAGGCGGTTCCGCGGCGGCCGCGGATAAGGTCGCCGGCGACCGCCATTCTGTAGCTAGGGCGTCATGGCAGCGACAAGCGCTAGTGGACACACTCGTGGATGAGCTCGCGCTGTTCCAGGGGCCAGGTGGCGAGCGGGAGAGGCTCGGGTGGCGCCGACATGAGCAGAGGCTGTCGAGCGGCTACGGCGGCTAGCTCTTGGCCTGCCGGGCATGGCGAGGGGCGGCTTGGCGCGTAGCGGTGAGGAGGGACGTGCGTGGCATGGCTCTGCAGTGGTGGCAAGGCCAGGGGCAAGACGCGTCGTCTCAGGCGCGGCACGTGCAAAACGCGTGCCAAACGCACGCTCTGCTCGCGCTCCAGGTGTGCACGGGACGTGCTCGACGTAATGCCAGAGCATGCTAGAGGTCGCGGTTGAGGCTGGGAAGAAACAGGGCTAGGTTAGGGTTAGATAGAGGGTGAATGGGCATGGTGGTTAGGTCAGGTGGCCAAGTTCACAATGTAAACTTGAATCCATGCCAAATCTGGCTATGCACACAGGGTGTTTGTCAAAATGCCAAGGGCATCTAGGCAATACTTGGGGTGGCCAAAATCTCCAGATCAAGGTCTCCTTAGATGAATGAGAAGGTGGTGAGGTTAGTTGGCCAAAAGCAGAAACTTGTTAGTGCAAGTTTTGCAAAACTTCAATTCTGGACAGAAGATAAATGACATTATTTCATGAACCAAAAATATTCAAATGGGTGCATGCTCCTGGACTTAGGGGTTTGGTAGGGCTGTCTACAAGTAGGAGAAGGCACAAGGTTACTGGAGCAAAGATAAATAGGGTTGCAGTAGAAATCACAAGGCTGGACCAGAATGAAAATGAGGTTGATTCACTCAAATTTTTCAAATAACATCACTGGGTTTTTGCATAAAGTTGAATCATATGCTACTACCAACATCCCATAATTTTGGTGGAGGCTAGAAAGAATTATTTAAATGGGTTGTAGTGCAAATTTGCACTCTGGACCAGAGGAGAAAAAATGATGCAGGGCTCAACATATTACATGAATAAAAGATATTTTTGTATAAAAATGATTTAAAAACATCACATGACATCTCCAAATTTTGGTTGGAATTTTAAGTGAATTTATCAAATGGTTGTAGTTCAAATATGGCCATATAACCTTGAAAAACCATTTTTCAAGAAAATAAAGATCAAGCAATTTAATTAGGTAATTAGTTATACTGATAAAAGAAAAGTTTTTCTTGAGAGGTTAAACAAGTCCAATAACATATTTGAAAGGTTTTCCCTTTAGGGAACAATTCCATAATAACAAGGGAGATAATGGTTAAAAAAATAAAAAGGGAGCCCAGAAAATAAAAGTTTTAATTCCTGGCAAAATCTTAATTAATAAAACAAGGCCAAAAATTTTGGGTGTCACAACACTACCCCCCTTAAGAAAAATCTCGTCCTCGAGATTTGTTAAAAGTTGTTTTAAGAAAAACTATAAGCAGTAAAAATGTGGCTACAGTGAGGGGGCAATAAGTGGTGAAAAACCACAGTGTGAAAACTGGTGCTGCATGGAAAAGTCTACGGTTCGGGACATAAAACGTGAGGTTTCTACGCTAGATATAAATTTAGAATAACTTCTAAATTTAAATATACGCTGGTCGTACCCGAGAGCATAGTGCTCCCTCTGGCTGACAGGTGGACCCGGGGTCCACTGTCAGTCTCTTCTTCTCCCTCTGGTTCTCTCTTCTTCCTCTCTCCCGCGCGCTATCCTGCGCTTTCTCCACCGGCGACGTCTAGCACGTAGGGCATCTAGGCCGTACCGCGGTAGTGCGCAGCGTGCTCGCTGCCGGTGCAGCGTGCACTCACCTCGCGGGCCAGCGCGCTGTCGGCACTGCTCGCGGATTCGTCTCCAAACACCGGCGATCGGCGACGAGCGGCGTTGGTGGACTTCGCCCACCGTACACCGAGCTCGAGCTATAAAACGGCCGGGGTGCCCCTCTCTTCTTCCTCGCACCTGGCCTCACTTCTCCTCCTCCTTCTCCCTCCATTACTGCTTACAAAAGCTCGGGTTAGGCTCTAATGGCGGAGGCGATGCCGGACTGGTTTGTGATCCTGATATGCGGAGGGCTGGCGACACTGCTGGGGCTCTCCGTGCTTCTGTGTGCGATGATCCTCGACGATCGTTGCGACGCTGCTGCTCGGGTGTTGGCTCTCCGTGGTGGTGGTGATCACGAGGAGTAGATGGGGTGTGCCGGGTGCTAACTGTTGTTAGGGGGTGATTAGCTGGATGTAACACCGTTGCAAAGTTTTGCAAACAGTGTATGTGTTCGAATGATTATGGTTGTGAGTCTGCTGTCGTGGTGTTGTGTGAAATTAATTAATCCACACCGTGAGAAGGTGCAGATGTAGCAACTCAGGGGAAAGAAATCTCACTCCAGGATTTTACGAGGGAAAACAGTTAATTTAAAGGAGCATAAACCACAACAAAAAACTACACACATTAGTAGAAGCCAAATAATTGACTCGTCGTACAAACTCAGGGTATCACGCGTAAGTTACACACATAAATAAATGTTGCAATACTAAACACCGCAGCAACGTCTAAAATGGAAACAGTAACTGGACGGGGTCCCTACAAAACGTCTCTGGTACTGGGATACACTCCTCTTCTATCGGGGGAAGTGGATTGACCAGTCGATGCACGTGTCTCTCCTGGTCGGGCCTTAGTGCTCTGCCGATGGCGATCTGAGGATTTAAATCTGCGAGGCTCTGGAGATAACTCATCACATGTTGGGTTAAATGCTCTTGAGCGATGACGTACTGGACAAGGTTGGCCAGGACTGGGTCTCTCTCAATTTGTCCACCGAGAAAAGATGTCACTCCTCCGGGTGATGCACGGCTCGGGAATTAATAATACCCTCGTTTGCTGGCATAGAGTACCGCGAATCGAAGGCGAGCAAGCGCTTCATATGCAACAGCTTCTATGGCCATATGTGGGGTTGGCATAGATTTCCCCACGAAGGAGACCTCCGTTGGATCTTGGTTTGAGTTTACGGGAGGGATGTGTACTGCTGCCCAATATCTCAAGGTGGAAGGGGTAATTCTCGATTTGAACAGCTCATACTGGGGTGGCTGGGTAGCGCCCATGGTACTGCAGGTAAAATCCCGCTACCTGGGGTTGCATCTGGGGTTCTCAGATAAATGCTAGGGCTCGGCATGGCTAGGAAATGGTTGTGAGGGTGGTGCACAAGGTGAGAGGTGCTTGGCAAGGTCACGCGGTGGCCTTTTTATAGCACCGGAGCTGGGTCATTTTTACCGTGGTGAATGGTAAATAAAATTTTCAGCTCTGTCCCAAGGGTCGGGGTCAAGCCACAGATTCACACATTTCACTATACTGATGTGTTACTGTGGGGTTGACGGGGTGATTTTTGGTAACTGTGTCCGGGATAGAAATCTTATACTGCATACTAGCGTATCCAGGCAAGGCTACCATTAAAACAGAGGCACGACAACAGGCGACATTTAATTACAAGGCCACACGATTACAAAGCGAGGGTACACTGGGACTCGATACGACTCGGGTGACTTAGTCTACCTCGTTTACATCCAAGCGGGCGTGCCTTGAGGCTCCTCCACGGGTCTTGTCGTCGGAATTAGCTGGAGTGGGTTGAGGGGCTGCAGGCTCGGGGTAGCGATGAGGACCATCTCGGGGATTGTTGGCCACAATCCCGTTGGAGTGTGCTCCCAATATGCGACGAAGCACTTCTGGGGTTATCGCAGCACCTTGGCCGATGGCTGGGGCAGGCCTCAGGGACTCGATCGGGTGTCCAAACAGCACGACTGGGTTGTCGGTGTTGGGCTCGTTCTCTTCTCTCACCGGGGCTCGACGAACCAGCTCTCCACGAGCTGCGATTAGATCAATAGTGATTTGATCGCATAGTTCCTCTAGTGCACTTACATAGCACACTAGGTGCAACAACGCAAGATCCGTCTCGTGATCTCCGTTGGCAACTTGGGGTGGTCTACCATACCCTTCTTGTCTGGGGTAGTAGTGGAACGAGCGACAGTTAACTCTGGACGACAAGTGCCGGAGATGAACTATAGCCTCTCGAGCAGCTAGTTGGATGGCTTGAGGTTCAAAGGAAGTTGTCCTTCCGGTGAACCTATAGGGGCGCTCGGGCTCTAGACCCCTACCGTAGATGTGTACAGTGGCCCAGAATTGACGGTTCTCACCGCTCATGGGTCCTTGGTACACAACATATTCTGGGGGCTCTTCTAACGCATAGGCACGACGGGTGAGGTTTGCGAGTATGGTCACAAAGCCTCCAAGGTTGGTTGCCGTGGTCTCATTGTGCACGATAGGGCCAGGCATTGTAGCTTGGTTTGGGGTAGAGGCTGTGCTGGGTTGTGTTTGGGCTAGCGTGCCCCTTTTTATAGGAAAAGGGGACGGAGTCTTCCTTCGCACGCTTGCGAGAAAGGACTATTTAAGATTCGATCACTGGCGCATGAGCGACAGGTTAGGTTGATAGGTTGGGCACCGACTGCCAAAAGGTGTTGGTCACTGTGGGGCTATCTTGCACGAGAAGCTTGGCTGGGGTTTGGTTATGGTTTGGTGGGTTGGTTTGCCTAAGTTTATATACCCGGCTAAGATAGGATTAGCCAATGGTCAGCCTGGCTCTGATACCAAGTCTGTCACGACCGGGTTTTCCGGGTATAAATTTCCAGAAAAAGACCGTCATGCTCATCAGCCCTAGGATTACTATTAGCTGATGAGGCTCCAACTTGATACAGAAATTCCAAGCAAAAATACAAAATATGTAGTACAAGACCATTCTGGCCTGTGAGTACAACAATTGGGTTTCTAGTGGTTGATGGCGGAAGCGGTTTGTGAGACATCAGTGTCTATGGGACTCCATTTCCCACAGGAACAGCTGACCAGGTTAACTCCTATCTTCGCGAGGCTGCTATCATCATTGCTTAGTTTCCGGGGCTGTCATCGCCACGCTCCTCTCCAATCAAGCAATCTGGCCAAGACAATAGCCAGGGACAAGCCAGTGAGTACTTTGAATGTACTCGCAAACATTAAGAACACAGGTATAATATAATTGATAATCATGCACTGAAAAATTCCATGATCACATCGTCAGTCATAAATAAAACATCTATTATGCATGCAAGCAGGTTATTTTCATGCAACATGAATAAACAGTAATAGAGTGGGAACAAAATGCCGCAGTCGGGCGTCTGAGCGACACCACATAAAGGGCTTTAAAAGAAATGCCACAGTCGGGCGTCTGAGCGACACACATAAAGGGCTTTAAAAGAAATGCCACAGTCGGGCGTCTGAGCGACACCACATAAAGGGCTTTAAAAGAAATGCCACAGTCGGGCGTCTGAGCGACACCACATAAAGGGCTTTAAAAGAAATGCCACAGTCGAGCGTCTGAGCGACACCACATAAAGGGCTCTAAAAGAAATGCCACAGTCGGGCATCTGAGCGACACCACATAAAGGGCTTTATAAAAGAAATGCCACAGTCGGGCGTCTGAGCGACACCACATAAGGGCTTTATAAAATAAATAATCACAATGAATATCCAGGAGGTAGAACCGTCCCAGGGATACTCGATAATACAAATAATGCAACGGGTTAGTCCATCACAAAATAATAATCATGGTCCTCACAAGTAACCAGTCGGTATCCAAGTTTGGTTTAGCAATATCTCACCTCCGAAGACCGACACTAAGACCAACACTTGACCCATCCCAGACTGTAATCCTTAACCATGGACACGGCTATCCGAATAGGTTTAATCTCTGCAGAGGGTGTACTCTTTACCCACGAGTAACGGATTCCTTTAGTCCATCGGGACTAATTCCGTCTACGGCCTTTTAGTTGAAAACACGCCTAACTTGCACACACCAGCTTAACTCATCGGTGTCTGGAATCACCCACGACACTTGTTAAGCAAAACTCTAAGTGGGGAGGCTACAACCTCGCGTAGCATGGGATCAAATTTATATCGCGCTCTCTAAGGGGTGGCCTCCCCTCTCGGTCCCAACCGGAAACACCCATGCCCCCGGACCAAGTGGCCTGCCTACCGACTACAACCGATATCTTCCACCATGGCCTCTCTGTACGGTGTGTGCTTGAAAGGGGTTGACGACTTACTGAACCATACCCTACCTGCGGCAGGGACAAGTGGTAGTACATAGCAAGTTTGGGGGTTACTAGAACAAGACTCAGGAGGTTTATGAGTTCCCTGCATGACATGTATAACAAAAATATATTTCAACCAACAAAATCACCACTCAATATACCTTACCATGCCATACCGGACATAACCGTCCCGACGGGGACCGGCGACAATCTCACTCCTACCCAAGGCAGAGGCTTTCCCGGATTTCTTTCTGGCATGCATGCAAGGCACATGAGGATGATTACCATCACAAGTATATTCATTTCCAACAGCAAGGAAATCACTAATATGCATTCATGCAAATGATCAAATCACATGAAATAACAAGTTCTCCGATATAAGGTGGTGTTATAAATGTGTCAACTAACACACCAAAAATATTATTCCGGGGTTCAGAATGCTTGCCTTCATGGTGTGGAAGGGCAGGGTGCACTCCAAAACTTTTGAAAGTTTTCTTCCTCTCTCCAAAAATCCTATTTTCAAAAATATGCAAATAACACATATTTCAAAAACAGTACAAAAAAGTTGTTTGGAAAATTTTCAAATAAACCGTAAAATAAACTAGACAATATTTGAGAGATGTAGGAAAAAGAATTAATTCATTTGGAGTTATATTTAAAAAGTTATAGGCAGTCAAAGTTGTGATCAAAATCTGTTATTTAAAATAAAACAGAAAAGAAAACGTTTCAGAGGGGAATATGCTTTCGGAGCGGGGAAAACGTACTGGGGTGGATTACGCCTTCACTTAACCCACGTGGATAGGTGCAGGGTCACTGACAGTGGGTCTAGGGGGCCCACTGGTCAGGTTTGACCAGTCGCCGCGCCTCCTTCTTCCTCCTTTGTCCGAGCAGGGCGAGGTTCCGGCGTTGCTCGTCGGCGAACGGCGGCACCGTTCGAGAAACCGAAGCCATCCACGGGCTCAGGGGGTCGAGGCGGTCCCGTCGGTGGTTGCTACGGTCTCGGGGGTGGACGGAGTCGTCGGCGGTGAGCTTCACGGCGGAGGGAGCTTCGGGAGCAAAGTGTGTTTGGGGCTATGGTGATTCCCGATTAAAATCGAGTAGGGGGATGGGTTCACGGGAGGAAGAGAGAGTTCCTGGTGAAGAGAACGGAGAGGGGGAGGCCCTGGTGGTGCCGGAATGACTGGGGCAGTGGCGGCGGCTGCGGTTGCCGGAGATGAGGAAGGAGGCCTCCCCGGGTCGATTGGCTGCCAATGGGGGTCCTCGGGAGATGGCTTGGGACTGCCTGCGTGCGGAGATGAGCTCGGGGCTCCTTAAATGGGCGAGCCAAGGCAGTTCCGCGGCGGCCGCGGATAAGGTCGCCGGCGACCGCCATTCTGTAGCTAGGGCGTCGTGGCGGCGACGAGCGCTAGTGGACACACTCGTGGATGAGCTCGTGCTGTTCCAGGGACCAGGTGGCGAGCGGGAGAGGCTCGGGCGGCGCCGACATGAGCAGAGGCTGTCGGGCGGCTGCGGCGGCTAGCTCTTGGCCTGTCGGGCGTGGCGAGGGGCGGCTTGGCGCGTAGCGGTGAGGAGGGACGTGCGTGGCGTGGCTCTGCAGTGGTGGCATGGCCAGGGGCGCGACGCGTCGTCTCGGGCGCGGCACGTGCAAAACGCGTGCCAAACGCACGCTCTGCTCCCGCTCCGGGCGTGCACGAGACGTGCTCGACGTAATGCCAGAGCATGCTAGAGGTCGCGGTTGAGGCTGGGAAGAAACAGGGCTAGGTTAGGGTTAGATAGAGGGTGAATGGGCATGGTGGTTAGGTCAGGTGGCCAAGTTCACAATGTAAACTTGAATCCATGCCAAATCTGGCTATGCACACAGGGTGTTTGTCAAAATGCCAAGGGCATCTAGGCAATACTTGGGGTGGCCAAAATCTCCAGATCAAGGTCTCCTTAGATGAATGAGAAGGTGGTGAGGTTAGGTGGCCAAAAGCAGAAACTTGTTAGTGCAAGTTTCGCAAAACTTCAATTCTGGACAGAAGATAAATGACATTATTTCATGAACCAAAAATATTCAAATGGGTGCATGCTCCTGGACTTAGGGGTTTGGTAGGGCTGTCTACAAGTAGGAGAAGGCACAAGGTTACTGGAGCAAAGATAAATAGGGTTGCAGTAGAAATCACAAGGCTGGACCAGAATGAAAATGAGGTTGATTCACTCAAATTTTTCAAATAACATCACTGGGTTTTTGCATAAAGTTGAATCATATGCTACTACCAACATCCCATAATTTTGGTGGAGGCTAGAAAGAATTATTTAAATGGGTTGTAGTGCAAATTTGCACTCTGGACCAGAGGAGAAAAAATGATGCAGGGCTCAACATATTACATGAATAAAAGATATTTTTGTATAAAAATGATTTAAAAACATCACATGACATCTCCAAATTTTGGTTGGAATTTTAAGTGAATTTATCAAATGGTTGTAGTTCAAATATGGCTATATAACCTTGAAAAACCATTTTTCAAGAAAATAAAGATCAAGCAATTTAATTAGGTAATTAGTTATACTGATAAAAGAAAAGTTTTTCTTGAGAGGTTAAACAAGTCCAATAACATATTTGAAAGGTTTTCCCTTTAGGGAACAATTCCATAATAACAAGGGAGATAATGGTTAAAAAAATAAAAAGGGAGCCCAGAAAATAAAAGTTTTAATTCCTGGCAAAATCTTAATTAATAAAACAAGGCCAAAAATTTTGGGTGTCACATTCTCAAATTCTTTTCCAAGTTTGACGTAAGAATGAGTTATCATCAGTCAATTGCCTTTCTCCAAGATCTTTCAAATTCTTTTCATCGTTGGTTCAACCTTTCTAATTTCCATTCCAGAGTGCCTCAACAATTCACGGTGGTGTTTCTCATCATCATTCTCAGATTTTGAAGACTGAAGAAGAATTTTCTCTCAATCTTGCTCCATTCTCTTCAAGATTCGTGGTTCTAGTTCAAGGCCATCCTCTCATAATTGTTTTCGATTGTCAGAATTCTTTTCACCCATCCGGGGTAATTCAGAGTATTTTCAGTTGGATTCTCCGGAGCCATAATTATTCATTCCCAGTTTTCAGTTATCGTTCTCCTAATCTTACCGGTGCATCAATCAATTATCCTCTAATCAGTTCTTGATCTCTTCATTCTCAGGTAACCAAATCCCCTCAAGCTTCTTCGTTCATTTGCTAATTCTTCCCGGTGTCTTCCTTATCTTTTCTTTTTTCATTTTTAATTCTTACGGTGGTTCGTTCAAGATTTCTCTTCCTCATCAATTCATTCGTTTTTTTCAATCCTTCCGGTGGTTCGTTGAAGACCTTCTCAAGTGTGCGCTATATCTATCTTAATTTCCTTCTCGAAGCGTTCATCAAGATTCTTTTCTAAGGAGCTTAAGTTTCTTCATCTTGCAATCCGGAGTGCAATTCTTTCTTCCATGTTATTGGAGGTGGTATTATGTCATTTTGATAATTTGAGTTCATGTTTTAATGATTCACATGTTGTCAAGAATGAGATATTTTAAATCCATCAATCTCGTCATTGGAGTTATCCTGGGTTATATTTCACCTAAAGCTTTCCCTAAGGATTGTTGATATCTATGGTGCTTATAAATGATCCAATTTCTTCATTTATTCTTTCCGGTGCGTTATAATTTCTCGTCAATTTGTTCATATCTATCCAATTATTTTCCCGTGAGTGGTAGGTTGTCACCTCATAATTTGAGATGTATTCCATAAGACCATATCAAGCTTACTCTTTTCATTGTTGGTTTTCCAACAACTCCATTCAACTTTTCTTCATAGGCATGCTCTTTCAATTCTATTTGCGAGAGTTGTCATTTCTTTCTTCGATCTCTTATTGTGACGATCTATCTTCTATTCTTTCGTTCCGGAGGTATTGTGATGTTGCTCTCTGCAACCCATCTTCTTGTTTTGTCAGGATCGTGTTCTTTTCGTCCTTATCCTTTTAACCGGACTGTCGTGCCCGCTTTTCGAGTTCTTTCCATCCTGTCAAATTTTTTGCCTCCCTTCTCAACCGGAGTGCCACCTGAAATCGTTCTTACCCATTTGTGCCATTCTTTCAATAGTTCCGGAGGCAGCGTATTGTTGTTTTCATCAAGTATCCCCTCATCTTGTCAAATTCATGTTCAATTCCTTCCATTTACAGTCGGAGTGCTCTCCAAATTATACCATTCTTAATCCTTCTCTATCTTGTTTTAACCGGAGTGGTTTCAATATATATCTTGCCCTTCAACCTCAATGTTTTTTTTCTCAATGATTCTTTGTCCCTCTTTTCTAACGGAGTGTTTTCGACTTTCTTCACCTTCTTTGTATTCTTTTCTCGAATTTGTTCAACCTCGCAAGGTTCTTTGGTTTCACTCGTTTGTCAGAGAAGCAACTTAGTTTTACCTCTTCTCTTTCTCTTCCGTTTTCCCTCCGGTGCCATTCTAGATCTCGGGACGAGATCCTCTCGTAGTGGTGGAGTGTTGTAACGCCCCGAGACCATTGCGCCACGTGTCTTCCCGTTATTCGCTGTTGTTGCCATGTCATTTGCTTGCGTGTTGCATCTTATCATGTCATCATGTGCATTGCATCATCATGTTTTTAAAACTTGCATTCTTCCCGGTCTCCTCGTTCCTTCCGTTGTCCGTTCCGAGCCCAGACACACTTGCACGCGCCCAAGGCACGTCCGAAATATTATTTTATAAGTGGCCAGAAAATGTTCTCGTAATGGGATGAGAGTTGGCGTGTGGTCTTATTATAGTGTAGATAGACCGCCTGCCAAGTTTCATCGCATTCGGAGTTCGTTTGATGCCCCAACGATTAACTATAGCGACAATATAATCGGTCTAACGTCGGACGTTTTCGGTCTCCGAAAACAGTCGCCGGGCCTCTCTCTCTCTCTTTTCTTCTCTCAGCTCGAGCCCTTCTGCACAGCCCACTACCTACCGTCAGGTCCAACCAAACCTCTCTCGTCAGCCCGCGGCCCTCCTCGCGCGCGCGTCCGAAAATTGTCCCGGACCCGACCCGAGCTGTCGCCACCGTTGTGTCCGGAGCATCCCCAAACGTCTACAAAACGTCACCATTTTCTTATTTGGACTTCCTAGCTATTTTATTCGCGATCGTTCGATTGCGATTGGAGGGATCCGATAGCCCCAACTTAATCCACCTGCCATATAAATACACAAGGTCAAACCCTAAAAATCAGGTACCTTGTCCCATCCTACCTAGCGCCGTTGCCACTCCCTCGGGATCCTCTCATTCCAATCTGCCCAACCACAGTGCTGCCTCCACCTACCAATCCATCGATCCACCCAACCAGAGCCCTCCCATGGATCCCTTCGATTCCTCCTTCCTCCTGGCCGAGGAACCAGCACCGCTCGCTGATCTCCTGCTCGAGGCCTCGTCCCCGCCGACGACCAAGCCCAGCAGCAGCTCCTCGCGCGTCCCTGCTCCTCGACATCCTCTGCTCCTCAACATCCTCTGCTACCAGCCGCCTCCCCTCCCGACTCCCGTGCGGGTCCAGCACCAAAGGAGAGAAGCTCCTCGAGCCTTCGATCCAGCGGGCAGGTGCCGAGAGCCAACTCACCCCGCCCCCGTTAGCTCGCTGTATGGTCTCTGGAGACCTCGTCGCCGGCAAGCCTCGGCGGAGAACCTCCCACGCCGGATCCCGCCGCCCTGCTCTGTTTTTCCTGGCCATCTCCTTCTCCTCCTACCTCTAACCTCTCTCTATCTCCAGCCTTGTACAGGGACCCCATGGCCACCGGATCTGGGTGCCCCGCCGTCGTCCTGCCCGTTTTCGGCCTCCCCTGCCGCTGCCTCGCCCGGATCAGGCGGATCCGGCGAGCTGTTCGCTGCTGCCGTCCGCATCACCTGCCTGCTCATTCCTCGCTTCAGGGACGAGCCGAGTGCTGCCCCGTTGACCGCCCTTTTCCTTCGCCTACGTGAACCGCGACCATGCCTGGGCCGCATCTCGCGCAAGGCCCTGCCGCGCCCCTTCAACCATCTAGTCCACCAGATCCGGTCCACCTCACCACCCAACGGGCCGAGGCCCATGGTGAGGCCAGCTGCGTGTCCAAGCCGGCCTCAAGGCCCAATGTGAGGCCCAGTCCGCCCTAGTTTCGGCCCGTAGTATTTTTTTCCGTTGCTGCAAATTTTAGCTATTTTCCACAGGATTGTTGTTTTACAGAAAAGCCCTTGTTGATCATGCATTTAATAACTTCACAACCGTGCATCGGATCTAAATAAATTATATATGAAACTTGCTTAAAATTATGTGTAGATTAATAATATGCCACTTTCTTGCCATGTTAAAATGCTTAAAATGTTGTTTGTTTAAATTTGCTCAAATAACTTGTTAAAATGGTTTATTTCATAACTAAATAACCGTAGCTCGGTTTCTAATAAACTTTATATGTAAATGGGGTAGAAAAATGCCTAGTTTAACTTGGTTCACTTGTTTTGCATGTTTAATAACTCTAAAATTGTGTTTAGGACAGAACAGTACCAAAACCTAAATTATGCACATGGGGATTTTTCCGAAATTGTTGTTCGTTGCTTCCGGCCTCATTTAAACTTGACTAGATAGGTAGTTTTACTTTGCTTCACCCTCTTGCCATGCTAACAACATTTAATATTGTTGGGTACATAAATGAGAGAGAACTAAATAAGTCATGTGGTGTTTTCTTCAATATGCAACGGAGAGCTCCATTTAATTTGTAGGATTGCTTGTGCACTTTGCCATGCCATGCCTCATTAAACCGGACATGCATCATACTTGTTTGCGCATCATGCCATGACTATGTGGTGGTTGTTTACTATGTTGTGTGCTTTTTCCGGTGTTTGCTTCTTCGGGTTGGTTCCGATAACGTTGCATTGTGAGGATTCGTTCGACTACGTCCGTGTGTCTTCTTCATGGACTCGTTCTTCTTCCTTGCGGGATTTCAGGCAAGATGACCATACCCTCGAAATCACTTCTATCTTTGCTTGCTAGTTGCTCGCTCTTTTGCTATGCCTATGCTGCGATACCTGACACTTGCTTATCATGCCTCCCATATTGTTGAACCAAGCCTCTAACCCACCTTGTCCTAGCAAACCGTTGATTGGCTATGTTACCGCTTTGCTCAGCCCCTCTTATAGCGTTGTTAGTTGCAGGTGAAGATTGAAGTTTGTTCCTTGTTGGAACATGGAGATGTTGTTCCTTGTTGGAACATGTTTACTTGTCGGGATATCACAATATATCTTATTTAATTAATGCATCTATATACTTGGTAAAGGGTGGAAGGCTCGGCCTTATGCCTGGTGTTTTGTTCCACTCTTGCCGCCCTAGTTTACGTCATATCGGTGTTATGTTCCCGGATTTTGCGTTCCTTACGCGGTTGGGTAATAATGGGAACCCCTTGACAATTCGTCTTGAATAAAACTCCTCCAGCAATGCCCAACATTGGTTTTACCATTCGCAACCTACCACCTTCCCTTGGGTTCTGCAGACTCAAGGGTCATCTTTATTTTAACCCCCCCGGGCCAGTGCTCCTCTGAGTGTTGGTCCGAACTAGAGTCCTGTGCAACGCCCCCTCGGGGAAACTCGAGGTTTGGTTTTAGTTGTACGGAGCGCTCGTCTGAGTGTGCCCTAAGAACGAGATATGTGAAGCTCCTATCGGGATTTGTCAGCACATTCGGGCGGTGTTGCTGGATTTGTTTTAACTTGTCGAAGTGTCTTGTAGAACCGGGATACCGAGTCTGATCGGAACGTCTCGGGAGGAGGTCTATTCCTTCATTGTCCGTGAGAGCTTGTGATGGGCTAAGTTGGGACAACCCTGCAGGGATTTGAACTTTCGAAAGCCATGCCCGCGGTTATGGGTAGATGGGAATTTGTTAACATCCGTTTGTAGAAAACCTGAAGATTATCTTAATTAAAATGAATCAACCGTGTGTGTAACCGTGATGGTCTCTTTCCGGCGGGGTCTTGGAAGTGAACACGGTGTTGGAGTTATGCTTGACGTAGGTTGTTTTAGGATCACTTCTTGGTCATACCTTCATGAACGTGCTTTGCCTTCTCTTCTCGCTCTCATTTACGTATGTTAGCCACCATATATGCTAGTCTCTTGCTGCAGCTCCACATCATACCTTTTACCCTTCCTATAAGCTTAAATAGTCTTGATCATGAGGGTGTAAGATTGCTGAGGCCCCGTGACTCACAGATACTTCCAAAACCAGCTTGCAGGTGCCGATGAGTCCGTGCAAATGACGCAACCAAGCTCAGGAGGAGCTCGATGAAGATCTTGTCCTTTGTGTTGTTTCGTTCTAGTTGATCAGTAGCGGAGCCTAGTTGGGGTCGATCGGGGACCTTTGTCGCATTTGGGGTTCTTCTTTAATTTTGGTTCCGTAGTCGGACCTTGATTGTATTTGGTTGATGTAATGCTTTATTCATGTAATTGTGTGAAGTGGCGATTGCAAGCCAACTATGTATCTTTTCCCTTATGTATTACATGGGTTGTGTGAAGATTACCTCACTTGCGACATTGCTTTCAATGCGGTTATGCCTCTAAATCGTGCTTCGACACGTGGGAGATATAGCTGCATCGAGGGCATTACAACATATTTCAAGCATAACTCCAACACCGTGTTCACTTCCCGGACTCCACCGAGAAGAGACCGCCATGGTTACACACGCGGTTGATGTATTTTAAATTAAGGTCAACTTCAGGTTTTCTACAACCATACCTTAACAAATTCCCATCTGCCCATAACCGCGGGCACGGCTTTCGAAAGTTCAAATCCCTGCAGGGGTGTCCCAACTTAGTCCATCACAAGCTCTCACGGTCAACGAAGGATATTCCTTCTAGCGAGAAGACCCGATCAGACTCGGAATCCCGGTTACAAGACATTTTGAGAAGGTAAAACAAGACCAGCAAAGCCACCCGAATGTGCCGACAAATCCCGATAGGAGCTGCACATATCTCATTCTCAGGGCACACTCAGATGAGACTAGCTACGAGTAAAACCAACCCTCAAGTTTCCCCGAGGTGGCCCCGTAGGCAGCTCAGTTGGGACCAACAATCGGAGGAGCACTGGCCCGGGGGGGGGGGGTTAAAATAAAGATGACCCTTGGGCAGGCCTACCCAAGGGAAAGAAAAGGCTAGGTGGCGAATGGTAAAACCAATGTTTGGCATTGCTGGAGGAGTTTTATTCAAGGCGAACTGTCAAGGGGTTCCCATTATAACCCAACCGCGTAAGGAACGCAAAATCCGGGAACATAACACCGAATGACGGAAACTAGGGCGGCAAGAGTGGAACAAAACACCAGGCATAAGGCCGAGCCTTCCACCCTTTACCAAGTATATAGATGCATTAATTAAATAAGATATATTGTGATATCCCAACAAGTAAACATGTTCCAACAAGGAACAAACTTCAATCTTCACCTGCAACTAACAACGCTATAAGAGGGGCTGAGCAAAGCGGTAACATGGCCAAACAACGGTTTGCTAGGACAAGGTGGGTTAGAGGCTTGGTTCAACAATATGGGAGGCATGACAAGCAAGTGGTAGGTATCGCAGCATAGGCACAACAAAAGAGCGAGCAACTAGCAAGCAAAGATAGAAGTGATTTCGAGGGTATGGTCATCTTGCCTAAGATCCCGCAAGGAAGAAGAACGAGTCCATGATGAAGACAAACGGACGTAGACGGACGAATCCTCACAAACGCGGCGTTATCAGAATCAACCCGAAGAAGCACATCGGAAAGAAGGAAACAATCATGGTAAACAACCACCACATAAACATGGCATGATGCACAACCAAGTATGATGCATGTTCGGTTTAATGAAGCATGGCATGGCAAAATGCACAAACAATCCTACAAATTAAGTGGAGCTCAACATGCAACTCCGTTGCATATTGATGAAACACCACATCGGTTATTTAGTTCACTCCCGGTTATGTACTCAACAATATTAAATGTTGGTTAACATGGCAAGAGGTGAAGCATGAGTAAACTAAACATTTAGGCAAGTTTAAATGAGGCCGGAACAACAAACAATAATCCGGTAAATCCTCATATGCATTTAACAATTTAAAGGAAACAACAGCCTTAACATTTTAAATGTTATTATCATGATGCGAAAGACATATGCAAGTTTTTAGCAATTTTTATGAAAATGTTGATAAGAGCATTAAGAAGCATTTGGTCGTCATGGCGGAACAAAAAGGGGGCCACGGCAACTACAACGGAAATGGTGTCACGGCAACATTCCGGGTGATCCGACAACTCATTGAGATGTCGGTGCAAGAGAAAATGTGGATGACCGGATCATGCAAGAATGGTGGGGTGATCCCGGATACCGGGTTTTCCCATGGGTCGACGGCATCGCAACCGAGGAGGAACGTGCAATGACAACTCGGACACGGTTCGAACATGAGCATCTCAAACATCGCAAGCATTCATTTCACGGACGTCGTCTCGGGTTATACCTTTGAGGTGTGCAAACAGGACAGTTCTTGTTCAGTGCCAAGTAGAGGAAGTAGTCGTTCTCGGGACGTTCGTAGTGGAAGCAGCGGGGTACACGACGACGGTAGAGGTACTCGCGGCGGTAGTGGTACACGTTTTCGTAGAAGGACTTGACGAATCCGAGTCACTTGGGGTCGACAGTAGTCGTTCACGTTTTCGAGGAGGAAGTAGAGGTTCTCGCGATCACGGCGACGGTAGTGGTATGTTTCATCGGTAGCTGAACTTGGCGATCCAGAGAGGGTACTTGCCGGTCCCACAAAACTGTAACCGTTCATGGCAAAGAACTTGATGTTCACGAGTCTTCCAAAACGGTGTGGCACTTGGCAAAGTGCACGTCGACGGTAGTCGAACTTGACGGTTTTTGTTCATGGGTCTTCGACGTCGGTAGTCGTTCTAGGCGCCGGGTGTCGAGGTACTTGGCGTTCTTGGGATTTCAAAAAAAGGCGGTAGAGGTACTTGACGCGTCACAATGTAGTCAAACTTGACGAAAAACGGGTCTCCTCGGGGACTTGATGCATCCGAATTCTTATGGTATGTAGATGTACTCGACGTTCTGAGTCTGGGTCTTGCCGGTCTTGATGGTCCGAAACGAACAATACACAAATGACCCCGGGTGGCAGCATCAAGGAAGCGATGGTAGTGGTATGCGGCAGCAAGCAGCAGCGGGTCCTGGTGGCCGGCATCACCGGATCTCGTGGATAGGAGGCTGGCGACGAAGCAACAGCGGCGGGCGTCGGGCCATGGACGTCTCTGCCGAAGCCAAAACCATGACAGGGCAACCGGGGATGAGGCAGAGGAGTAGTCAAGCGAAGGGGCGCTGGCTGGTGTTGGACTCGACGGCCTGCAGGTCCCTGGCGCCCACACCTTCGGTGCTCAACATGGCGGCGAGGAGGAGTCTCTCCGGCGAGTTGTGGGAGGCCAATGCTCCAGGAGAGGCCACGGGCGGCTGGATTCGGCCGAAGGCGACGCCCTATAGCATGGGGCGAGGTGGTGGCGGCGGGAGCTTCGAGCTCGGCTGGCTGTGGCCATGGAGGACGGCGGCGCTGAGGCGAGGCGATGCACGCATAGAGGCAGGCGCGAACCATGGGGATCGGGCGCGCGGGAATCTCAAGGCGAGGAGGAGGCCATGGATCGGGCGAGAGGAGGTCGAGCAGGGAGCGAGAGAGGAGGATGGGATCGGGCAGTGCGGCGCTGGAGGGAAGGAGATGGGTTCATGGGAGAGAGGGAGGTTGCGAACGAGGCTCTCTGGTGGCGGCGCTAGGAGGAGAGCCAGGTGCGGGCTAGGGTTACCGCGCGGCGGCTGGGCCTTAGAGGCCGGCCTAGAAGAGAGGGGGGTGGTGAGAGGCCTGGCAGCTGGGCTTGTGGGAGAGGATGGCCTAGGTGGGCCGGTTTGGAGGGAGGCCCAAGTGGGCTGCGGCTAGCCTAAAGTTACAGTTATCTTTTCTCTAATTTTCTACGAGAAAATAAAGAGAAAAGCACAGGGGAAAAGGAGAGGTGCATGAGAAATATAAAAATATCCTCATGACCCTGAATTCATGCCCTATTTAACAAAATTGGTTTGGATATTTTTAAAGGAAGTAAAAATAATTCAAGTTTGAATTTAATTCAAAGTTGAACCATTTTTAACCCTAACCAAAACAATTTCAAACGAGATGAAATTTGACAGAGAGGCTAGGTACATGGTGTTAGAATATTGGGGAAGAGATGAACATCAAAAGAGAAGGGAAAATGGCACTTGCAGAAATGGAAGAAAAGGGAGGGAAGGAGGAGTGACGGTGCAAGAACCACACATGGAGCATGCAACAAAACAACATGCATGAAAATGACAATGCACATGATGCAAAAATGAATGCAACAGACGAAACAAAACACACGGCGAAATCCGGAAACCCTGGAAGGCATCTGAAACTCCGGTCTTGGGGCGTTACACCACCCCTCCATGGGCTACTATTCATCGAGCCCTCCAACGGCTACTGTTCAACCAGCCCTCCACGGGTCCTCTTCATCCACCCCCAACCGGCTCGATCGGGGTCCTGTTCATCCAGCGACAATGACCTCTACTACCCCGGAGTCCTGTTCATCCAACCCCCAGTGGGAATTGTTCATCCAAACCCCCCAACAACGCTCACTGTTCATCTAGAGGCAGCATCGATGGGCTTCAGTTAGCACAAGTAGCAAAGGAATCACTTGGGTTTAGTTAACAACAAGGGATCGATCACTCGGGTTCAGTAGCATAGCTAGTACAATCGCTCGGGTTCAGTTAGAGCGCAACGCCTCGCACACACGCGCATACATACGAGAGAAACGCGCTTCGCTCGGCCCCCGAACACCCGCCGTAACCGGGAACTCCCCTGATATTTTCCTCGCCCTCGCTTCTACGCTGCTTTTTTCTATCAAGGATGGCCCAAAGAATGTCATGCAGCTGCGTCTCCGGCCAGCCCAGGACGAAAAACCCATTTTTTGTCATGATTTTTTGTCATAGAAGTAGGAGCGCACCACATCTATGATGACACCGGGTTTTGTCACAATTATCTTCATAGAAGTTTCACAAGCATGACAGAAAAAAATCGTTCAGCCCAAAATGTCACGGGTGTGTCTTTTTTTGTAGTGACACACACACACGCACGTGCATGGTAGTTGTGTCTCTGTGCCTCGCTCACACACACTCGATACATCTTTATTTCTGTAGACCCCTCGATATGTAGACTTCTCGCGCGCGCACAGGTGTAGTGACGATGACGCTGAACCCGGTGTGCCATGTTTTTACCGGCCTCATGTGATAGCGTTCACCATGTTTTCTATTAATTAACAAGTCAACCTTTTCTTTGTTAATACTTGTGAATTTGAGATCATTCGGGGCAGATATAAAATATATCACTTCAACCCAATTTTTGCAATAACTATTTAAAAAGAAACTAGCAACATGCCCATGCGTTGCACGGAACATCAAGATGCATTTGTATGAGTAGTTTATCTTGTGAGAGAAAAGGATGAACGAGGGAAGGCCTTATTTGGAAATGTGGAGAGGGGTGTGGGTATCTTTTGGGAAAATTTCAATAGTTTCCTTGCTATCTCTCAAATATAAATCGGACGGCCTATATTGCAGGATGTGTGGCACACCATCATCTCTAAGGGAGTCCTGGATTAGGGGGTCTCCGGACAGCCGGACTATATCCTTTGGCCGGACTGTTGGACTATGAAGATACAAGATTGAAGACTTCGTCAAGTGTCCGGATGGGACTTTCCTTGGCGTGGAAGGCTAGCTTGACAATACGGATATGTAGATCTCCTCCCTTGTAACCGACTCTGTGTAACCCTAGCCCCCTCCGGTGTCTATATAAACCGGAGGGTTTAGTCTATAGGACAACAACAATCATACCATAGGCTAGCTTCTAGGGTTAGCCTCTAAGATCTCGTGGTAGATCAACTCTTGTAATACTCATATCATCAAGATCAATCAAGCAGGACGTAGGGTATTACCTCCATCAAGAGGGCCCGAACCTGGGTAAACATCGTGTCCCCCGCCTCCTTTTACCATCCGCCTTAGACGCATAGCTCGGGACCCCCTACCCGAGATCCACCAGTTTTGACACCGACATTGGTGCTTTCATTGGGAGTTCCACTGTGCCGTCACCTTAAGGCTTGATGGCTCCTTCGATCATCAGTAATGATGCGGTCCAGGGCAAGGTTTTCCTCCCTGGACAGATCCCCGTATTCGGCGGCTTCGCACTGCGGGCCAACTTGCTTGGCCATCTGGAGCAGATCGAGAGCTACACCCCTAGCCATCAGGTCAGGTTCGGAAACCTAAACTACACTACTGACATCTGCGGAGACTTGATCTTTGACGGATTCGAGCCCATGTCAGGTGCGTCGCACGATCACGATGAGCATGATTTAGCTCTGCCGTCGAACAGTGTTCGGGAGATCACACCTACAACTACTCCGGCCTTCTATCCGGAGAAAATTGCGCCATCCGAGGATGGAGGGATAGACCCCGCCATGGAGGCCGCACTCTCAGTGGTAATGGATCCGGATACTGACTTCACCCCTTAGGAGAACCGTGTTGCCGAACCACTGGATTCGTCTCCGGTCACAGACTCCGAGCCGCCTGCATTCGTGCCTATCGAATCCGATTGGGCGCCGATCATGGAGTTCACCTCCGCGGATATCTTCCAGCACTCGCCATTCGGCGATGTGCTAAATTCATTAAGGTCTCTCTCCTTGTCAGGAGAACCTTGGCCGAACTATGTCTGGCTAGAATGGGATGCGAACGACGAAGAAATTCGCTGCCCACCCACCACCCACTTAGTAGCCACTCTCGACGATCTAACCGACATGCTCGACTTCGAGTACGAAGACATCGACGGTATGGACGATGATGTAGGAGACGAACAGGAGCCACCGCCCATAGGGCGCTGGACCGCCACCTCATCATATGATATATACATGGTGGACACCCCCAAAGAAGGCAATGGCGATGAGACAATGGAGGATGACCCCTCCAAGAAGCAACCCAAGCGCCGACGTCAGCGGCACCGCTTTAAGTCTTGCAATAGCAAAAGTAGTGATACCGTCACAAGAGACAATAACACTCCAGATAGTGCCGAAGACAACAACAATCCCCTCCAGCACGATTTAGAGCGGGAGGGTGAACAAGCTAGCCCTCCAGAGCAGGCAGCAGATGGAGAATCAGAGGAGGACAATTACATGCCTCTGTCAGAAGACGAGGTGAGCCTCGGCGACGAAGAATTTATCGTGCCTGAGGATCCCGTCAAGTAGGAGCACTTCAAGCGCCGGCTTATGGCCACAGCAAATAGCTTGAAGAAAAAGCAACAACAGCTTCAAGCTGATCAAGACTTGCTAGTAGACAGATGGACCGAAGTCCTTGCGGCCGAGGAATATGAACTCGAGCGCCCCTCCAAGAGTTAACCAAAGCGTAGGTTGCTACCTCACCTCGAGGAGGAAGCATTGAAACCTACATCACCTGTGTACGATGCGGCTGACCAGCCACCTCGTGGCCGATCCAGAGAGGCGTTTCAGCCTGAAGTTCAGCCCGCACCACACCGCCACTCAAACAAAAATACCAAGGCCCAGGGCAACACACGGGACCTGCGAGACGTATTGGAAAACAAGGCAATACATGCAAGATCGATCTACGGATCACGGTGGCGTGCACCAATACGCGACGATGATCGCCACGCCGGATACACTAAAAGCAAATCCGGTCGAGACGAACACGGCAGACAAGACTCATATGAACCGCGTCGCGATATAGCCCGGCACAGAGGCGCCGCACACGCCTTATGCTTCACTGATGAAGTAATGGATCACGAATTCCTAGAAGGGTTTAAACCCGTAAACATCGAATCATACGATGGTACTACAGACCCCGCGGTATGGATAGAAGACTTCTTCCTCCACATTGACATGTCCCGCAGGGATGACCTACATGCCATCAAGTATCTCCCGCTAAAACTCAAAGGACCAGCTCGGCATTGGCTCAATAGCTTGCCGGCAAACTCCATCGGAAGTTGGGAGAACCTAGCAGAGGCATTCCTGGACAATTTGCAGGCACTTATGTGCGACCACCGGACGCTGTCGATTTAAGTCATATAACTCAGCAGCCAGGGGAATCGGCCAGGAAATTCTGGACCTAGTTCTTAACCAAGAAGAACCAAATTGTCGACTGTCCGGATGCAGAGGTCTTAGCAGCATTTAAGCATAATATCCGTGACGAATGGCTCGCCCAGCACCTCGGCCAAGAGAAGCCAAAATCCATGGCAGCCCTCACGACACTTATGACCCACTTTTGTGCGGGCGAAGATAGCTGGTTGGCTCGTAGTACCAATACAGCAAGAGAACCTGGTATATCAAAAGCCAGGGATAGCAACGGCAAACCACAACGCAACAAACACAAGCGCCACAAATATGGTGAAAATGCCAAAAATATGCAGTTAATGCCAGGTTCAGGGGCTCAAAGTCTGGTCAGCGGAAAGGGCCACCCAAAAATACAAATCCGGGTCCATCCAATCTGGACTGCATAGTCACTCGCCAATGCCAAATTCATGGCACCCCAGAAACGCCAGCCAACCATACCAACAGAGAATGCTGGGTCTTCAAACAAGCCGGCAAGGCAGGCGCCAAAGACGAAGAGGGGTGTCAAAGTGACGATAGCGACGAAGAGCCCAGATCACCGAACACATGAGGGAAAAAGGAATCCCCCCATATTCAATCGGTGAATGTGGTAAATACCACCCAAATTACCAACTTGGACCAGATATGCACCCTTAGGGATGGCGGCTCAACGGAACTAGCCGTCCCATAATATAAGCTTGGGCCGGAAACCTTCAACCGCACGGATAGTCATGTTAACGCCGATCAGGGCAATCCAACCGCACTAATCCTTGACCCAATAGTAGATGGGTTCCACCTCACTCGAGTCCTTATGGACGGAGGTAGTAGCTTAAATCTTCTTTACCAGGACACAATGCGCAAGATGGGCATCGATCGTTCAGCGATCAAGTCCACTAAAGCCACTTTTAGAGGCATCATACCAGAACCTTCCTTCGGCACCAACAAATACATCACTTCCTTAGCAGCAGAAACAACGAGCAGCACCTTGCAGCCGAACCTCGAGTCGACACCCAGGCTCCTGGACACCGTCAAGGGGCTCCGAACTACTTCACGGAAGGATAACCCGGCTTGTCCAGAGCTCAACTAAACACTCCGGCGAAGGCCATGACATGCCGAACTCAGCGGTTCAACCGCCCTCCGGCACACAAACATTTCTTATATTTCCTTTGCAGGTTCACCTTTGCACCGACTAGGATGGACTCCACAGAGGCAGCTTGAACGCGTCAGAGATCCTGAGACATTCCCCGCAGCAAACGTCCGGCTATAATACGTATCCGCACTCAACCTCTTCCCCCTGGTCACAGCAGGTTCTGCTATCACAACTCCTTTTTTTATCACATTACTTGTACCCATAAGCATAGATGTATTATTCAAATACAACATGTGGATTTATATGACGTTTACCTGCTGATTATTTCTTATCAATATCATTTCGTCAAGTCACATCCGTACACAGCGATATGCCTTAAATATGCTAGGGGCTTCATTTTTCCCGTAACATGGCAATAAAAGTCCGAACACCTTCATGGAAGTTCGGCACCCCGAACCTATAGCATTATATGCATCAGCTCTGAATCATGTCTTGGTTCAATAGTTGGGTTTGCCCGGCTCCCATGTTTTGGTACCTTACGTTCTGCTATATCGGCTAAGGTAGAACTGGGCGAACTACTACGATTGTGTCCCGGTTCGTCTGGATGAGCACCTCAGTAGAGAAAGCCGAAAACTGACTGTCATGATACCGCGAGAGCTGGTCAGCTGTTCGAGCGGTCACAAAATCTTTAAGGATTTCTCCTGCATAATGCCATAACCAATGCAGCGTGCGATGGATCGGCTTTTTCTCCGATCAGGGGCCTATAGAGCCCCTAGTACGATCTTCCGAACACAAGGGGCTGCACCGACCATACTAAAGCTCCTATGGCAAAGTGAGAGTGATAAAGCCCTATAGTCCAATTGCCTGGTTCGTTGTGCTCAGCACCTCCTTCAGAGGACCCAAAACTGGGATAAAGAGTGCTCAGGTTTATCCCGAACACCCCCGTACTTCTTACGTGGGGGTAGAAGCCGACGACAGGACAACTCTCAGTCTTAACATAAAAACAGCCGCATAGGAGGGTAAACACTTATATAACAGGTGACATATGAACGACCTTGTTCAAACATTACAAAGGACAACATGATCGGCATTCATGGAAATATAATGTCCTTGGTGCATAGCTCCACTGCAAGGTAGGATCCTTTCAGGACACTCTTATAATGTAATTCGGGCTTGCGGTGCTCCTTCCCCTCTGGCGGCCCCTCGTTCACTAGCTTTTCGGCATCGACCTTCCCCCAGTGCACCTTTGCAAGGGCGAAGGTCATTCGCGCTCCTTCTATACATACCAACTGCTTGATGACGTCAAGTCTAGGGCAAGCACTTACAAGCCGCCTCATGAGGCCGAAGTAGCTGCTTGGAATCGGCTCGGCAGGCCATAGCCGGATAACCATATCTTTCATGGCTAGTTCCGCCGCCTTATGCAGTTCGATCAGTTGTTTTAGTTGATCAACAAAATGCATCGGATAATTCGGCACCAAATACTACGACCAAAAGAGCTTATCTGCAGTGTTCCTTCCTTCAGCTCGGTAGAATTGAGCGGCATCTGATATGTTGTGAGGTAGCTCGGCAAATACACCTAAGAAGTGCGGATTCACAATCAGAAACATAGTTTTCCCTTCAAATACTTGCTTTACATGGGAAAATCCTTACCCGCCGCGATCTTCCTCTCCTCTTGGATCCCCTGTAGGGCGCTTTGGGTTTCCCCCCGGGCATCGCTCGTGGCTTGACGCGCCTTGGTGAGTTCGGACTCTTTCTCCGTTAAACTCTGCTCCAAGGTCTCGCATTTACTTATGACCTCTTTCAGCTCCTACTCAGCTTTAATAACTCTGGCCTCGTGTGTCTCACGAAGAGTCCGCTTCGTGGCCACCTTTTTCTCGGCCTCGGCAACGACCCTTTTGAGGGCCTCGACTTCGGTCATAACCCCTAGCACAAATTATGCGGCTTATTTCATACTGAACGTTTATTTCACAATAAATGCGCGCAACGCTTGTGCATACCTTGTTTATTCCTCAACTGCATTGTCAATTGGCCAATTTCTTCTATGGCTCGCTCCAGACTTTGATTCAGTCCGGAGATCTCCGCAGTACGAGAGGCAGAAGCCGCTACATGTATCTTCTTGAAACAGAAGAGAAATCAATATCATTCAATGAGTCTTCCTGTGATCATCAATGTGATCCCCTGTCCGGTTCTTTCTTTCACCGAACAGTGTATCAGGGGCTACTATCTATACTATGACACTCTTCGGCAACTTATAAAACATACCTCAAAGCCTCTTATAAGGCTGATACAGGCTTCGTTCAATCCACTCTCAGTTGACTGAATCTTCTCAACACCGCACCCATAAGGGCATGGTATTCGTCAACAATGGAGGCGTATTGTAACGCCACCAACAAAGCATTCGACACCTTTGGATGGACAGAGGTCGCCGGCGGAACAGGCACGCCCCCTCCAGCCGAAGGAGGCTGCCTTCTTGATTCTGGAGCCGTATAGGCCTCTGGAATCGCATCCGGTGGGGAGCCGAACTCAGGATCGTCCCAGCCGTCAGACCCCATGGGAATCTTTTCCCCCACGTGTCCGGCCCATGCGGTTTGACCTCCAGGCGCCGCCATCACAGTTTCTTCCTTTCGTCCTTGGCCGGGGTCCTTTTGGGACGAAGCCTCGGTGTTATGCACCTGTTCGGAGGAAGGAGCCTTTGGGGGCGTCCCGCTCTCCATAGAATTTGAGCTCAGCAGGTCCTCTGATGAGGATTGTTTGGTACGGGACCTCATCAAACTACCAAAACATATGGCTTAAGGTTACTATACTAAGCCACGATGAGTCCGGATGCTTAAACATACTCGGATTTTATATACTTACGAGTTCACCAGGGGCTGGGCCCTGGGATCCCATGCCGGGCTACTGTCGGCGGCGGCAGTGGACTCCTCCGGAAGAGAAGCCCTTCCCTTTTGGGCAGTTCGGCCTCCAAGGGTGCGGAGGCCGTCCTCTTCCTTCTTCCCCCCGCAGGGGATTCATCTTCCTCCTCCTTTTCATCCTCTTCGGAGGAGGAATGGTATCAGAGCTTTCGGGTATTGTGTCCGAAGTGCCGTGACGACGAAGGCCGCCCCGGGTCTTTTTGGCCTCTTTCTCGGCCGTCTTCTTCGGCACCTTGTAAGGTGCCAGGACCAACATCTTCGTCAGAAGTGGGATGGCCGGGTCTTCGGGCAGCGGGGTCGGACAATGGATCCGCTCCGCCTTCTTCATCGAGCTCCGGGAGAGTTGAATAAACACACGTTAAGCGCTTCCTTTGGGTCATGCGGATAGAAAAGTTTGATAAACTCACCGAACTTGCAGGGCGGGACAGTTGGTACCCGCGGTCTTCGGCGGAGTCCGGCCATGATTTGCTGGACTTGAAAAGCACCTTCCAAATGTCCTTGTGCGAGGAGCCGAAGAACCCTCGCAAGGTTTAGTGCCTGGCCGGATCGAATTCCCATAGATTGCATGTCCGGTGTTGACAAGGCAGTATCTTTAACACGCGTCTGGAACACCGACAGTTCGTCGGACGAGGACTAGTCCAGGCCTTTCTTGATCGAGGATGTAAGCCGCAGAGGTGCGCCGAATCGAAACTCGGGCGATGTGGCCCATTCCTTGCCGCACAGCTCAGTGATGTTAAACCACTGTTGTTGCCACTCCGTGACAGAATCATTAAAGGTTGCCGTTGGCCATATGATGTTGGGCATCTTGCTCACCATAGCACCACCGCACTCAGCGTGCTCGCCGCCCACCACCTTGGGATTCAAATTAAAAACCTTCAGCCGTAAACCGAAGTGCGGCGAAATGCGGAGGAAAGCCTCGCACATGACAATGACTGTCGATATGTTGAGGAAGGAATTAGGGGACAGGTCGTGAAGATCGATCCCATAATAGTACATGATGCCGTGAACGAACGGTTGGAGGGGAAACTCTAGCCCGCAGACAAAGTGAGGGAGGAATACAACCCTCTCGTGGGGTTCCAGAGTGGGGATGATCTGTCCCGCCGTCGGAAGACGGTGGCTGATTTTCTTGGCCAGATACCCGGCCTCCCAAAGCTTTTTGATATCCTTCTCTCGGACGGTAGAGGCCATCCATTTGCCTCCTGCTCCGGATCCAGACATCTTTGGAAGGCCTTTTGTGGGTAGAGAAGGTGAACGCTTGGTCACTGGAGCCTGAGAAGAAGGGAATGAATCAGGAAGAAGGCGTGGGTGAAAAGAGTGAATCCTTGTCCCTATATAAGGGCAGAAGAGGCGGTGCACCTCCCCACTCACCTGGTAAAACCTCTTATTCCCCAAACGTCGTAATTGGTGGCGCGGTTACCCACATCTGTATTGATGAGAGTCTCGTCATAAGTGGACACAATCTCTGCTTTGACTAGACGTGTCAAGAAAATCGCCTCACGATATGTGCAGTGCTGGTTGAGAAAAATGGTTTGAATAATGATCGGGCCATGACATGATGTCATGTTGCTAAACGTGTCAGCAGATTAGATTTGTGGAAATATTATTCTCTCTACGGTCGTATGTGGAACTTATTTTGCAGAGCCAGACACTATCCTCATGTTCAAGATCTTCTATGGAGTATTCGGAGGAAGAACCCGCCTTGCAATGCCAAAGACAAAACTGCGCGTCGGACTCATCGTCATTGAAGCCTGGTTCAGGGGCTACTGAGGGAGTCCTAGATTAGGGGGTCTCCGGACAGCCGAACTATATCCTTTGGCCGGACTATTGGACTATGAAGATACAAGATTGAAGACTTCGTCTCGTGTCCGGATGGGACTTTCCTTGGCGTGGAAGGCAAGCTTGGCAATACGGATATGTAGATCTCCTCCCTTGTAACTGACTCTGTTTAACCCTAGCCCCCTCAAGTGTCTATATAAACCGGAGGGTTTAGTCCGTAGGACAACAACAATCATAGCATAGGCTAGCTTCTAGGGTTTAGCCTCTACGATCTTGTGGTAGATCAAGTCTTGTAATACTCATATCATCAAGATCAATCAAGCAGGATGTAGGGTATTACCTCCATCAAGAGGGCCCGAACCTAGGTAAACATCGTGTCCCCACCCTCCTATTACTATCCACCTTGGATGCACAGTTCGGGGCCCCCTACCAGAGATCCGCCGGTTTTGACACCGACAATCGCCAACTTTGTTTTCTATAAGAGGAGACATAGAGATATATCTCTCGCACCATCCACAACGAACATCTGATGGACTGGTTAGCACCGAATGCTCGCATCGCGATGACCTGAGTTCGAATTCTATCCTAAACTTTAGATTTCTATTTTTTTAATATATATACTTTTTTCGCTATTGTACTGACAGTGGAACCCATAGAGTACTTAGAATACAAGATTAAGAATGGATTTGTTTCTTTTCAACTTTCTATACGAATTTGTAGCCACCTTGCAAGTCATGTAAACTGTACATGCAATTAACTTTTTATAGAGGGAGAATCATACGCGCAATTAACTCAAATGGATTGGATACGACTCTATTATTTCGAGCACAAGAGCATTTCCAACGGCAACCGGCAAATTTCCTCCCGCTTCCTTCTGCAGAGGACGACATCCAACGCCAGAGGCATATATTTTCACAACTCTAACCAACCATAGAAAATTCATGCAAACACAGACTGATTTCATATAAGCATGAAGGATTTTGTATAAAAAAGTCGGTTCTTCATATAAACATGACGGATTTCATTACATTTACATGAACTAAGTGGTGCTAATACGGCTCTCGTGGTATAATTAATACCTAATCTAAATGGCCGCCCACAGATCCCTTTGTCTTCCTCAGTCCGGCAGACACTTGCGAGGTCGACGAAGGTCCTCCCAAGAGATGAAGCAGCCAAGAAACCACCTGTATATGCAGTCGTCGCCTCGACGATGGCCTTCATGGGACCCAAGCGACGGCGGCCTCCCGTGTTCTACTTCTCCTCGATCATGGCAGCGGACACGAAGAAGCTGGCCACCGACTCGGCGCTCTCCATGCACCCCGCTTCTGTCTCTGCCTGCATGGCGCTATCGCAGGCACGGGAGGCGTGCCCATAGAAATGGGAGGCGCGGCCACCGCAGACACGGGAGGCACGGCCGAAGACACTGGTGGCGTGGTATGAAGCGACAACGATGATGCTCGTGCCGCCGTGATCGCCACCGTGCTGGCATGGAGCAACTTGCCACTCCTCATCGAGCTGAACAAGAGTGGCGAGTTGCTAAACCACGCGCCGGCTTGCAGCGGAAACTGGCTTCGTCGGGCCAGGAGAGGTAGGTGAAGTACCGAGCGGCCTCACTCATATCCGCAAGGCTCAGCAGGCCACCGAGCCGGGTAGTATGCCGGAGAATGGCCCCTCGGAAGCCATCGGAAGAGTGGAGAAAATGGTGAAGGAGGAGATGGGAGAGCGGCAGAGGGGTGCGATTGTTGCCCGCTGTCTGGCCTTGTTTAAATAGAGGGCGGACGGTAGGAACTTGACCAGCATCTGGCCTTGTTTAAACTAAGGACGGACGGGAGGAGCTGGGCCGGCGTTGCGTTTAATTTCGGCCCACTCATGAACGGACGTGTGACCAGAATAGGTTTCTTGGTTTGCATGCTGGTTTAACAGAGGTGTTTGATGGAGGCAAGGAGGCGTGTTCACCCGGGCGTGCAGTGCGGTGCAGTACTATTCGATTTGACAGCTACTAGTAAACCAGGGCAGTTCCCGATACGGCTTTAATGTTGACGAGGGAGAGGGTAGAGATTCCTAAAATGTTGAACGGACAATGATCCATCCTCGTTCAATTAGCATCCTGAATGCATGAGGGAAGTAATGGGAGGAGACGGGCAAAGAGGCAGCACGATGTGAACGCATAGCAGTTTGCACTCATATAAAGGCACCCCCTCTATTCCAATGCATCTACCACATCGTACGCACCTAAACACCTACACTAAGCGCAAAAACTGCTCACCTCCAGAGCCGTGGAGGCAATGAGCATGATCGTCCAGCGGCTGTGCCAGATGGTCCACGACGCCGGCCTATGGCATGGCACCGAGAATCATCTCCAGAGGATGTTGGCGACCGGTTGGTTCATGGCCATCATTGACGCGAGCTAGGACTCTCAGTTGGACAAGATGATCGTTGCCACCATCAACAAGTTCACCATCATCAAAAAGCTCACAGACGACATCGTCGTACTCCTCGAGCCCGCGCACACGGGCTCCTCATTGCCTACCACCCTAATCGGCCTCCATAGCGAGAACCTCTTTCAAGCACCGGTGGCCCTGTGACTGCCCGCCGAAGCAACAGAGAATGTCCACCTGGAGGTCACGCTCGACCTACGCATGCACGTGTACGAGGAAGTCATGTACATAGCTATCTACAAGGCCGGTGAGGATGCTACGATGTTGGCCTTCGTCAACCGGCTGGAAGCCTTGGACACCATCATTGAGAAGCACCTTAACCTCGCCACAAAAGCCGCCACTCCTAAGCCGTCGGTCGGTGGCCCAGCGCACTGAGTCGAGGAGGAGGAGGTTGTACGTTCATGGATGCATCTTTCTTCTTGCCTCCTGTAACCACCACTGCGATCGCATCATCGTGGCCTGAATTCTTATTGTGCTATTGCATTCTCGTTCCAGTCAATACAAACATGTGTCATCCCTTTACTCAAATTTGGAGGCAATTATATGCATCACTGTAACTAGTACTCCATCCGTCAATTTATAAGTGTTGCTTACCTTTTCCATCAACTTCGTAATTTACGTTCGATGCTTGAACTGACCTATGAACTACTCCTAAATTCTAAAACTGAGATCGAACCTATAAATTCAAAACTACTCGTGCAGCACGCCTGTCATGTTCACAAGTCCAAAACGAGAAACTGGAACACATACCCGAGGCATGTCCCTTCCCCGTCGCATACCACACCGTCGTTCCCCCCGGTCAATGTGCATTGGCTAGGCTTTATATCACTACAACATGTGGGACCGCATCTGACCAAACCGACGATGCGCCTACCTAGCTACTACCGTGCTTATTTGGCGGGAAAAGGCCCGCCCTAGCGTTTCCAATCTATATTTCTATCTATCGATCGTGCCAAGGAGCAGAACCAAATGATACAATTTATACATGTTTCTCTACTCCCATAAAAGATTCAGTTGGTGATGGTGGTGTGTCTGCCATCTGTCATTTCTGACCATTAGATCTGCATCTAATGGATGTGAGGTAAGTTGTGGCATTTTTGCAACAATAGCCCACTTTTCTGCTCTAATTTGTAGAAAATCCATTATTATCTTGAAAACAACCACATCCATGCGTCACCTCATGAAAACAGCTTGAGAAATATTTTTGAGTGAAAAGTAATATATTTTTAGTGGTATATATGTATATCAAAACAAGAGTGTTCTCTTTCAAGTTTGTGATTAAGTACTATTCTACTTTGGATCTATTGAAATGCACAAGCACATTGCTAGTAAAAGGAAAATCCATGTCGCGTTCGCGTCGCACCCCCACATACCCAGGTATCGGGAGTACTCCACGGCCCGTCTAGCACGCCACATACCTAGGGAAGGCGTGTTGCCTTGCATTTTCACTTTGATGTGGGACCGCAGTGGAGCAAGCCGATTATCGGCAAATCGCACCCCGCCCGTCGCATTGGAAAACATAAACGAGGAGGGGAAGATCTAAGTGTAGCATGGAAGCCAAGAAATTTGGTGTCAGATGGGATTCATTGATAGAGTAGGAGCACTCCGTACTAATTCTACTACGAAGTTTGTCCTACTACTACTACAACCACTATACAGCTAGGTACGTGCACGACACAACATAATAGGAACAAAAAACAAGAAGATCTTCTTTTGGGTGATTTATCTTTGTTTCAGTCAACGTAGTATGAATACTATGATGTGTGGGGCACCCATCAAGCCGCATGGCACGTATGAAGGTCTTATTTAGAGCTTTTTGTGTGGATCAATCACACTGTCGTGCTGGTCGTTCGAGAAGAACGTGTATGGTTACTTATAGTAGATCTGAATCACAGCCACCTAGACCATTGGATCAACATCAATCAACAGTTTATATCGTGTGCATGCAAATACATGCATTGACTCCAGAAAAATAATGAATATAGAATGTATAATACATATACCGCATATTGGGTTTCTCTAAATTTAAACTTTGTACACTTTCAACAATTTGTAGGAAAAAGTATTAACATATACACCACCAAATATATATCATTTGATTCATCATTTATTTTATTTCCACATCATGTAAATTTGTTAGTGTAAATGTTCATATTGTTTTCACCAAATTCGGTCACGCTTTATAAAATTTGGCTGCAGTCAAATTTATATATGTGCGGAGTAAATTACAAACGGAGGGAGTGGAATATATATATGTATATAACTATACAAATAAAAAATATACTAATATAGTCTATAGATATAAATAAGGCTACTACCCTTTTTCAATGTTAGAACTCGCGTTGTTGTGTACACATTGTTTTGTTTTCGCTATAATTTGCGTTTGCGGGGTGTGTGTGTAGGACTACCACCTTTGTTCACTACCAGCAACCCCACCATTATCCTTAATTAATTCATATTGGTAATTACCATTGCATTATCTTAGTTCTAGCCGATTCTTCGTTTGCTTGGAGGAACTCCATCTCGTTATTCAGGTTGATTTTGTGCATACAACAAGATCATGGTCCATCAAAGATTTTTTTAGTAACGATCGTCGATTTGTATCACCACGTACGATATAGCTGGATCATCAATGTCAAAATCCACCAAGTCGATACTTATCCCCACTCTCATTGAAAGATTGGGATCGTAAGACTACCACCTAGACAATTCCTTCCCTATAACATACACATGAGCAACCATCTCATTATTCAGGTCCACGCCTCCCTCTCTCTCTGGAAACACACACACCTCTCCACACGATGTGTGTCTCTTGGTCTCTTTTCCATCCCATGACAAAAAGGCACACCACCATTCTCTTCTTCTTGCTACCCCCGTCTATGTAGTTAGGTCTCCTTGCAACAAACAAACATTCCTCTATCTCTCTACTATCTCTTTCTACCACACATAACCTTCCACCCCTAGCCAATCATGTTGTCGAGGTCTATCCAGCTCTCTCACACGCAAACGGACAATGTCTGTGTGTCCCTTCATCGCACACACACTATTGCTCTCCCATATCCGCAACCTTGTAACCTTGTCGACCCCAATGTTACACGCACCTCTCTCTCTCTAATACACACACACACCCTCTCTCCCTCCCTTTCAGACACTCCTCTCTCTACGACACACAAAGTCTTCGAACACGCATATGCCCCTCTCTCGTTAGGTAGCGTTGCCCCCGCCCCCTCTTTGTCACACAAATTTTCTCTCTCTCTATATATATCTCTCTCAATAATACATGCATAGTCTATATTGAAACCAAGTACAAAAATGAGCTCCGATTACAAAAATAAAATCCACTCCCAAACAGAATAAGAAAATAGGGTGAGATCATGCACACAAATGTTTGTTGCGTGCATGAGTGTCAATGATATGGATGTACTACTCGTACATCCCACAGACCCATTTCATACAAATTACATTAAACCCTTCTCAAAATATGGTGCACATGTGATGTGTGTTGTACTGCTCTTGCCAGCCTTCCTCTGACACGTTCCAACATATTGTGTTCCTTCCGATTCTATTTTTCTCCGCGGACCATGTGAAACCACGAAAAGGTCACCCCCCCTGCCCCCACTGGTACTATAGCTCGAAGCTCCCATACAGACACAACACTACTAGGAAAAGGCCTACTAATGGCGCACCAGTTTTGCCTACTAATGGCGCATCACTTGTGCGCCATTAGTATCATGCCACTAGTATTTATTACTAATGGCGCACCATAGGTGCGCCATTAGTATCTGGTATACTAATGGCGCACCACCCAGTGCACCATTAGTATATAACATCATGCGCCATTAGTATGCCTCCCAGGGCCATAGTTAACCATGTGCTTTGGCACACTAATGGCACACTGCGGATGGATGCACCATTAGTATACTTGGCATACTAATGGCGCACTCTGTAGTGATGCGTAATTAGTATGAATATTAGGTTTTATTTTTTTTACTTTTTTGATTTTTGCACAGGTTACAAAATATATTATTCGACTGAATATACACAGTAGCACACAGCAACAGCAGATTCATCGAATACAATAGAAGATTAGTCTCCGAATACAATTCATCATATTAGTCTCCGAATTCAAAATACCGAACAAAGATAAAACATTACAAGTCTCAAGACCGCGAGTATCGAGTTTGTCGAAAGTAATACTAATCCTAAGAAGTCCTACTAATCATCATCATACAACTTCTACTTGTTATTCATAACAAGTCATACGATCATCATCTTGATAGTCATCGAACCAACCCTACTTAATTGTTCTTAGCACATGATCATCAGTATTAGGCAGGACCTAAATACCCTATTTAAGCTAAAATAGCATAAAACAATATAGACCCTGACTCTCCATTATGGAGAATGGAGAACATCCTGTCTCCAATTCTTGCACTTCGCTTCCTTTTGCTTCCGAGAAGCTCCTTACGACTGTCCATACATTTTTTCCATCCTTTGATTTTCATGTCTCCACTTCTTTTAGAATTCTCATATGGACAGTTGAGATTCGTAGGACGACCCGGCTGTATGTTCAAAACATTAACACTACCTTTCTGATACATCATATGAGGCACACAATTCTCTGGGATTATCTGTTGAAAAACATAGTAATAACTTCATAGTTAGCAATGATGTACTAGTTTTAGAAGTATGCAAAAGATGCACGGATGTCGTAATAGTAAAAATCTTACCAGGGTATCTCCATGGTAGTTACCGTAGTTGAACACATGCACTAGTGGCACGTATTTACCATAATGTTGAGGAGTTTGATTGTGGATAGTGTAATTCTCAATGTCAGTACAAAATCCGACCAGATGATTTTTCTCCTTGTAAGTTGTTAATTCGGAGCCATCGGTGTAGTGGGTTTTCTCTACCATCTCCCGCACATTCTTTGAACAATAAAAATAAGCTGTCAATGGAAATAAGCTGTCAACTATTATGAAATAAACAATATAAATTAGCTAATAACTATGTTTGAGAAACTCACATAGCGGTAGAACTGGAGGCATATCAACAAGGACCCAAATGTCCATATTGTCTTGGTTGATGTCAGGATTACCAAGATCCATGGTGATAAGCATACCCTCATAAAAACCATACATCTTGCAAAATGCTTCCCAATTTTTGCAACCAAAATGGGTTACGCTCTCAGAATTATATAGATTTACTTCAAAGTCCACATCGTGATGAGTCCTTAGGTGAATTTTCTTTGTTTCAGAAATTTCATGGTCTTCAAAATCCATCCTCTCCAAGACATAGCGTCTTGCATGGCATGGGATAAGCTATACTCGAATTGTAAAAGATGAAAATTACACATTGAAATAGTTGAAGTCATGCTTAATTATGAAAATAACACTTGTCATCGGTGTGTACTATTTCAACTTCGAAGGTCTCCTCGAGCTTAATGCTGAAGCGCCGATCATCGTCCAGGTGAGGCATGTCGCACAGACCTCGATTGTCGTGGCACCAGTCGCACTCCGCCGGGAGACTTTCGTCATCCGATGATGACGACGACATATCCTACGTTCATAATTCAAAACTACATCATTTAGGGTTTGTCGACACCGAGGCATCCTAAAAGCTAAGCTTTTATCATTAGGGTTTATCGACGCTGAGGCACCCTAAAAGCCTAAGCTTTCATCATTTAGGTTCTTATCGACACCAAGGCACCCTAAAAGCCAAGGTTTTATCATTTAGGGTTTGTCGACATCGAGGCACCCTAAAAGCCTAAGCTTTCATCATTTAGGTTTTGTCGACGCCGATGCATGCATTAGTCGCAAGTACCCCATATGTCCTATTTTTAGCAAAGTCATGCTAAAATTCACGGAAAATTTCGGCATGACCTTTGCTAAAAGTAGGACATATTGAGTACCCGAATTTGCCGGAACAGAAGTTAATCGACATTCCGGCAAACTCAAGGGCCTCTCGGGGTACCTGCAAATTCATCATGACACAACGGTCGGAGAAAAAACCCAGCAAACTGGCAAGATGATCATCATGTTTAAAAGTCATTACTTGTCAAATACAGAAGAAGGAACAATTTATTTGTGACATAGTTGGCCCATACAGAAGAAGCAACACCCTGCACTAGCCTAAAAACAAGTGAAGTTTCACCCATATAAGAACAACTTTATAAAAACAGAGAAGTTGTTATGTTTTTTCTACTGCTAGGAAAAACATCACTCAATGGAAATGAAAATCTCAGTACCAGCATTTTGAACTTTGAAATGAAATACAGTAGTAGTATTAGTAGTATATGGAGTAGTATCTTGTCTAGTAGTAGTATTAGTTGTATATGGAGTAGCAAGTTTTGCCTCAGAGACCGCAAAAGCTATGTTTTTTCTCAATTCAGATAGCTAAGTGGAAAACCACGTCAAGTCCTATTTTCATACTCTATTTCTCAATGCATGCAATTGGTTTCATCTGGACTACATCATAGAACCACCAATAAAGGACACTGAAAAAATATATAGAGATGCCTACGGTTCCTATCCTTGAGTAGCATGATTAGAGATGAGTGGATCTCCTAAAGGTGTCATAAGCACTTGCTGTTACTCTTGGAAGCAATGCAAACATGTAAAAGTTATTACTCTTGACAACACTACTCAAATATCCAACTATCAGGACACAAGGCATGATAATCCATCTAATCTAATGAAATCTGAACTCAACTTGATCATGGTTCATGCCCTCAGACACATCAGCACCTCAAGAATGCCATGACAAAAATGAAAAGGACCAAGACAATCACCACACAAGTGAAGAGAGAACTCGGGGCCTCTTTGACAAAAATGAAAAGGACCAATACAATGAAAAGGACCAGTGAGATGAAAAAACTAAGGTAAGGGGGGACATCAAAACGCAGAAGTGCATAACACAAGCTCACCGACATAGACACACATAACAGCCGCACAACAGCATAGACATTAAACATGTGCAGAGATCACAATCAACAGAGGCATAACAGTAGAAATTACAGGTGTAGATTGCTCTATTCAACAAACTTCCTATCAGTCCAACAATGTTTCTAAATCTAAACTTTTTCAGTTAACAGAACCTAAACCTGACAATGTTCAGTTAACAGAAAGGGGGGAGGGGAACCGGTGCAGCTCACCGAGAGGAAGACGACGGCGAGCTTTTGCGGGGATCGACGGTGAGTCCGTGGTGGCCGGAGGTGGAAGAAGGAGCAGACGCCCTAGATGGTGGAGGCGTCGGTGTCATAGAGGTGCCGGAGACCTTGCCCTGCGAGACAGAGAAGGGGACGTTAGCCCCGACGCAGGCGGGGGGCAAGGGGAGGAGGAGGAGGGGAAGGGGAGGAGGAGGGTCGGGGGGCGTACGGTGCTGCGTCGCTGCTTGGCGCCGACGGCGAGGAGGAAGGCGAAGA
>NC_041384.1:280394512-280395016 GCF_002162155.2 Triticum dicoccoides | reverse complement strand
GGGGTGGGGGCGGCGGGGGTGGGGGCGCGTGGGCGGCGGGGGTGGAGTCCGGCGGGGGTCGGGGCGGCGTCGTCGTGGGTCTGGCGATGGAGAGAGGGACGAAAGGGGATCTCTGGCGAGGGAGAGGGAGGACTTAGCTATAGGGGGAAGCTTACTAATGGCGCACCACCCGTCGGTGCGCCATTAGAAACCTTTTTTTAGATAGCAATGGCGCACCCACCGCCGGTGCGCCATTAGAAATCTTTTTTAGATAGCAATGGCGCACCACCAGGCCGGTGCGCCATTAGTATATATTTTTTTTTAATAAATGAATATGAATATGAAACAGTAATATTTTTTAATAAAAACAGTAATAATTGTTGTTTAACAACAATTGTAGTCTACAATTTTTTATAATTATTTTTTAGAAAATGAATATGAATATGAAAGAGTAATAATTTTTTATAAAAACAGTAATAATTTTTTAAAAAATATCATCAAATTTGTTATTTGAAAATATCATCG
>NC_041384.1:280378390-280394125 GCF_002162155.2 Triticum dicoccoides | reverse complement strand
GGGATAGCTATCGAGAGGGAGGGGGATTGAGATAGTGTCCTCATGAATATTCAATATTTTTTCATATGGAATATGAAAAAATATCATCAAATTTGAAAAAATATTCATGAATTCAAAAAGTGCCCATGAAATTTAAAAATATTCATGATATCAAAAAGTAAAAAAAAGTGCCCATTACTAGTTTAAACTAGTAATGGCGCACTATGCAACTGTGCGCCATTAGTAGTTTTGCAAAAAAGTAAAAAAAATACAGTAGTGGCGCACTCTACGGCTGGTGCGCCATTAGTAGTTCTAACTACTAATGGCGCACTCTGCCCGGATGCGCCATTAGTATGTTTGAAAAAATGAAAAAAAACATTTTGTTACTAGTGGCGCACCATGTGCCTGGTGCGCCATTAGTGTGGGTGCGCCATTAGTATATAGTAATGGCGCACCACATGTCTGGTGCGCCATTAGTGTCATTTCCATCTATAGCCCTTTTCCTAGTAGTGCAACACCCACCAGAGCGCGCAGCCGTTGCCGAAGTGGATGGCGCCGCAGACCGGGAAGAGGGCAGAGTCTCCGTCATCGCTGAGGTGGAGCACGCCCTCTATGGCCGCGAGTACTGCGTGCTGACTATCCACGCGGAGGACAGTGTGATCTAGCGGCTCGCCCTCGTCGGCCACGAGGGGTAGCTGTGGTCCAGTAGCACGCCCTGGTCGGTCACGAGGAGGTGCATCACGTCCTCGCCGCTCACAATGTGGACCAGTAGGTTCTCCAGCAGCATGCCTACGAGCATCGCATCATCAAGAGCACGCCCGCGAGCATCGCAACGTCACCGCTCTCAACGTGGACGAGCGTGTGCTCCAGCAGCACACCCACGAGCATCGCATCCTCGCCGCTCACAATGTGGACAAGCACATTCTCCAGCAGCATGCCTGCGAGCATCGCATCATCGCCGCCAGCGAACATCACATCATCACCGCTCTCAATGTGGAAGAGCGCGTGCTCCGGCAGCACACCTGCGAACATCGCATCCTCACCGCTCAAGTGAACGAACATGTGCTCCAATAGCACAACCGTGAGCATGGCATCCTCGCAGCTCACGAGGTGGTTGAGTGCGTACTCCATACAGTACCTCAGGAGTTGGTACGTGAGCACCACGCCCTCGGCTACAAGGAGTACTACATGGTGCCCATCATGGTTTAGGAAAATCCCGTGACTCTGCCGCTCCCTGGAGGAGCGCGAGCTATAGTGGGCGCTCGAGGAGTCCCGCGCCGATATGCAGGTGGCGGCGGACGTGCAAGATTATCCTTCGAGCTCGCCTCCCCTTACGAAGACGCCTTCACCGCCCCCGTCATACGTCCTCTGCCTCGGCTCCGGTAGAAATTATAGTTTAGTTTTATGGAACATTAATATTCGGACTAACGCAAAAAAACAACCTATGACTAACATGCATAAATAGATGACGTGGAGGCATTGCATGATGGAGTATATTGCAATTTATTGATTGCATGCATGATTAGCTTATGTGTCTTGGTTGCATGACTAGGAAAGGCTAGAGAAAATAAATAGATAATGTGTTTAGAGTGCAGTCCACTAAATGGGAGCATGTAAATATCTTTAGAGTGCACTCCACTTTTTTCAGACGCTTAGGTGCACCGGATGCCGTGCCACGCTACAAAATGTTAGAAAAAAAATCTGTTATTATCTTGAAACTAGCCACACCCGCCCCTCACCTCATCAAACCAGCCCAATGAATATGTCGTCAGTGAAGCATAATTTATTATTACTGATATGTATATTAAAACTAGAGTGTTTATATTTCAAGTTTGTGAACAAGTATTATTCTACTACTTTGGATCCATTGCAACGCAGGGGCCGGCACATTGGTAGTAGTAAGAAACAAATTCCAGGTTTGCACGAGTTCATACTGCGGGAGCACCACAAGGCCTGGCGTAGGAGTTACATTTCCCTCTCGGGGCCTACGGGACCTAGCTTCGGCGGCTAGTGCACCTACCTTTGAGTCAATGATATGTGGACCCTAAATGCGGCTGGCCCGCATGTCATTCTCATAAAATCAGAGGGGTGATGGGACTGAGAGGGGTGAGGCGCATGTCGGCGGACATGTGGTGTCATGGGTTCGAGCGGCATCGTGGGAATCGAGTGAGAAGAGGCTTGCCTGCTCCCCTCCCATGCTCCGATCTGTACTCCCGCACCACTAATTTTCATCCAATGGTTATAATAGATTTCCTCGTATGGGTCATCTATAGCCTCAAAAATAGGTAAACAAAGGTCGTATTTCCAGGAAATAATTTCCTGCATGAATCTGTACATGCATGCAAGACCCTTTCCTTTCTTTCTCGTCCTCTAAGCATGGCAACAGGTGCCTGCCTAATCCATGTAGCACACTGCACCACCAGCGAGTAGCACCTCCTCCATACCAATATTGGCGTCTGGGGCATGCACATGCAGCTGCTCCCATTGTATTTTACCCGCATGTTCGACATCAGTGCCACATTGATCTTGGATGAGACCATGGATCTTGTGGCCAAGAAAAGTCTCTACCCGACCGACGCATGACGAGGTGCTTGTCTATTGTGATGTGACGCACGACATTTACTAGCTCGCGCTCCGGATGAGCTCGGGCAGGAGCTAGTGATCTACCCGGGGCACATAGCTCGACTTGGGCTCGAGATTCCGACCGCTTGCACCATACTGAGGACGTACCACTCAACAGTGAGGCTAGAATGCTGGATACATATAGGCATGTGCTTGTGGGCGGGAGCAACCTGCTCAACGGATACTGGTTTGCGAATGTGATGTACTCGACGTAGTTGAGCTAGTGAGCCTGGAGGCATTCTCGCCGTCGTACATTGAAGCGCCGCTCAATGGCGTGCGGCCACAGGCTAGCGTAGGTTAGCTACGGAGAAGCAGCGTTGGTGTGGTTCGAGATGCCCAACTGGCCACTGTCGCAGCGGCGTTCGCGACTCACTCCTTCTAGATGAACCGGTCGGTGGTGGCCTGGCCGTGGCAAGGATGCCACAGCCGGACGTCCGGCTGTTACGAGGCGTAGATGGCCACATGGGCGGGTAATACCTATATTACATAAGTAGAAGGCAAAGACGTGCCTTTATTTTATTTATTATATTTGTGGCTGAGGACTGATGCCCGGGACGAAATGTGTCACAGCCGCTAGATGAAAATTGGATGGTGCTGGAGTACGGATCGGAGCCAGGAGCCGAGCATGCAAGCCGCGTCCAATCGCATGTGGTTGTGGTAAAAACTTGATGGTCACCGCAGTTCAGCTGGCCCCCATGTCATGCACAGAAAGGAAGAGGAGGGGTGGGGCCGAGAGGGGTGAGGCACACATCGGGGGACGTGGTGCCATGGGTTGGAGCGGCGTCGTGGGAATCGTGTGTGATAGTGGTAGAAACGTGATGGTTTCCGTGGTTTACATTCCATGGACAAGTTGACATGTCTACTAACACATCATTGCATACCGCTCACTGCAAGGAGTAGTAGTAGAGAAAACTAGGCGGATAAATAGTTCATTGTAGTCAAGCGGACCTATATCAATGTACACATAGTACACTTGTTCCAAAGACATGCACACCAGTGAAATAGTTCATCTATATCAATGTAAACACAGAGGAAATAGTTCATCCATCTATAATGCCCTGCTACTCGTGCAACTTCTTCTTTCTTCTTCTTCTTCTTCTTCTTCTTCTTTTTCTTCTTCTTCTTCTTCTTCTTCTTCTCATTTTCTGTGGGTGATAGTTTCGCAACAAGCTCTTTCGACCTTGTAGCTATCTCGAAACTCACACGGGCATCGAGGGTAGCATATTTTATCCACTCGTTGGACAAGTGATAATTCTCCCATCCAGCCAACCTTAATCACAGCGTCTCATCACCCTTCTCAAGATTTGTTCCGAGCACAAAATTTGCTACCTCGAACAGGGATGGTGCTTTTTTATCACAATCATCTACAGGAATTTTGGTTTGTAGGTCAGTGATGTTTTTCAAGTCAAGGTTGTACGACGCCAGCTTCTCTTTGTACCCTTTGATGGCTGCCCCACAGAAGTATATGTCCTTCCAAGACATATACCTAGTATGGAGGGTGCGTGTACGATGTGATACACCAAGACCTCATCTTCGAGGCACAGCTGAAGGGCGGCGGCGTGTTGGATCTTCCCAGTGGCACTCTCCATGTACTCTGCATCGAGACCGACGACCTTCATCTCCACCTTTTGGAGGGATTTGGATATATTGTTGATCCACTCCCGAACAACCCTTCGGTGGTCAGTGACAGTGGCAACTATGATCAACGAGCCTTCGGCGAGGACATGTTTGATGCTAAAAACCTGCATAGGGATCTCTTTCGCCATTTGGAACCGCTGGACTAGAGGGATATGGTTTGGAGAATTAGGATTAAGATGTCTTTGGAATTACTCAAGGAGTATGTGAATCCAATGGGGTTTGAATGCAAATGAAGGAGAGCTGAAGAAGCCGAGGAAAATAGGTTCTCGATGGAGAAGTAAATGGAAGAAGTGGCATGCAGGCAGTTGATTACACGGCTAGGTAGACCAACCTGCAAAAGGAAAAGGCTATGCAGATAGCGTACTGAGGAGTGGTCCATGTCCGTGTACGTGCCCATCCTTCTTCGCGACATATGCCACTGGTTAGTTGAGGTCACTCTTTCAAATCACCACGGCAAAACATTTTATGATTACTTTTTATTACTGCACCCCTCCTGACAGGTGGGATCTGCGCAAAACCCACTTGGGTGGACGAACAGATATACAAACATATCCATCTCTTTGCACACACAAAATATGTCGTAGCTAGTTCGGATTGATATTGGCGCGTGCATGCGAGACAAAACCTTTTCTGGTTAAGGAATATATGCGGTTATCCTAAAAAAGAAAAAAGCCCTTCTTCGCGCTTCCGCATGCACGAGAATTTGGTTCTGCTCTCAATTTGGATGCTAGCTGGAGGATGAAGTCAACCCAGAGGCATTCTTAGCATGGGATACCTATTTTCCGCTATACTACAGTACTACTCTGTATGTTACTACTACTAGTAGTACAACTGTGGTACACTGGTTGATCAAAATAATGTTCATCCGGTCCTCTCAGTGAAGTGACAAGACCTTGCGCCCGAGGTGACACTAGTCCAGGCGGCGTGTTCAGGTTACCAAAGTAAGCCTCCCCTTGTGCATTGTGCAGTCACTGTCACCGCCGATGTATAGCATGCCTCGCCTTGTCTCCCTCTCCCCTAGCACCACTACATCTCCATCTCCGTCTCGCCGGAGATCCTTAGGTCACTCTTCATCATCTCACTGTGCCCCCGCGTACCCTTGCCTCGCTTGCCTCCACCAGTACCACTATTCCCTCGCTTATCGCTCAACACCGAGAGCCTTCTCCGCTGTAAATCAAGCCCCCCAAAACCCCACCTTCCAAACTCCACCATGGCCGAACGCGAACCACGCAGCACCCATACGAACCGCAATTGGAGCAATATCCCAAGTGAAATCCTCGACCTCTTTTGTTCGTGTATGGATATCTTGAGAACCATGCGGCTGGCTGCAAGCTCGAGGGACATGCATGCGGCCATCGTCGAAGTGAGGTCTCAGCTTTTAAACACACCCTTCTTTCTGCTATCTAGTCTAGCGAGATTTCCTCACCATGATACAGAACTCTACATGATGCCCCTCGACTTCAATCTGACCTCCATTAGGCGAAACTTCTTTGCATGTATGTAGTGGGTCACCGTACATCATTTCCCTCGACTTCGATCAGAGCACCATGGCCCGAAACTCCTTGGCAGGTATGTACTGGGTCGGATCAACTCCCACTGGATGGCTTCCGTCGGAGAAGACGGGAAAAATTTGTTGCTCGTGAACTTCCAGACCTCCCATGAGATTATCCTTCCTACGTTGGAGTATGTGGAGTTTTACCGCCGCGGTCCAAGTCATCTAGATTACCACATCAGTTGGACAGACATTGTTTTGTTGAAGATTGTAATATGCCAATTGCCCACATGACATGTGGATTACCCAGACTTCAAGCTAATTGCCTTGTTTGACCGTGGACTCGCCTATCTATCCACTGGTGCCTTCTTTAGCTAGAGATGACTCAGCTCGCAGCGGATCGTCAAAGCTGATACACACTTCTGTGGTGCTATTGAACACAATGGCATCATCTATGCAATCGACAAAGGAGATGGCACCATGTATTGCTAGGACGGCACACGTAAGTTGTTTTCAAGTGATTTTAATGATAACGCCATGACACTGTTTGAACTTTTTGTGAGGATTGGCATATCCCTGTTTGAGTAGAATTTGAGTAGAACTATGGAAATGTATTAGAGACACCGTAAATTAGCTATATTTGGAATGAGTTAATTCATGCGATGTGACCATGTCATTACAGCCAATTTGTACCCTCGAATAATCAAACGGTTAGGAAGATATGGATATTCTCCTTATTTCATAGTAATCTATATACTACTAAATATGAGTGTGTATCAATAGCCATGTTAGTTTTCTAATTTTCATGATGTAAAAGCATGCATCACATTGTTGGTTTCATCTAACCAAACATTAGGGAAGTAAATGTGCATATGGAGAACTCTATATTTGGAAGTAGTGAAATCATGTAATGCTTACCATGTGTACATACCTATATTCGCCCTTCAGGAATCAATGGATAGAACAATATCCTCACAAAAAAAATTCCAACAGAACATGAGTATATAATAATGCATGGCCTGTTAGTTTCCCTGAAGAATTTGTTTGTGATGACAGAACATGATTACATAACATGCATGACATGGTAGTTTCCTATGAAGAATCGATTGCGAGATAACATGAGTATAACCATGTATGTAACTTCTATATTTTCAAACCCAGTATACATTTTCCTGTATTTTCCTCTCAGTTCCAACAAGGACATATCAATGTTGTTTCTTGCATTATCCTACTCATATTCTGAACAATGTTGATCCTAAATTAACAATGCCTGTCCTTTTTGATATGATGCAGTGTCCCTACATTTACTGCCCTTTGTAATCACACCACCTTTGCTAAAAACAAGGAAGCACAACTGGTTCCTCTCTCGATCATACGACGGCAAAAGACTACTGACCATTCGCACACATGAGCCGGAAAAGTTATATTGCAAAAACCCCACTGTGTACAAGCACCGTGAAATACATGAGTATCCTGACAGTGGCTATTACATCTATGAGCAGGATACCAACTTGTTCGGGCCTTCAGGATTTTTGAGTTGGAGGCGGGTACACAACCTTGGTTCACACTCTCTGTTTCTTGGACTCGATTATCCGATTAACAAGGAGATCACCGTTGGCAAGGACCTTGATGGCAGAGAGGCTCTGTTTGCTAGGGAAAATTGTGTCTACATGGCGAGCCCTAGGACTTTGGGAGCAGACTCCCTTGATTGTCAACGATACAACCTGCAGCCAAAAGAAGGTGAGAATGACAAAGGCATCTGGATTAAATTTGATCCTTGAATGTATCAAGTCCGACAGGTAGTGATGTGGTTCCAGCCTTCAGGTTGATAGGTAATTGGGTTGTTGCGTCGAAAGGGTGGAGTACTGGTGTCTCCGAATCACTGGTGGCTGAAGCGGGGCTGTAAATTATGATGGTTTTGGATCATCCCTCTTCGAATGACTTGTTGCCTTTGTTTCTTGTTCTGGCTAGGTAGTTCTCTCTTTTGTTATGCATATTCCTTGTCATTTGATCATCCTTGTTTATGTTACTCTTGCAATGTAATAGTTTCCTCTATTTAGAATGTCATTCTCGTCTGGATCACGAGGGTCTGAGCGCTGCAGATGGGTGCGTTTTGGTGGTGTAGCAAGACTTCTTATGAACTATCATGTCTTTTTGTTTATGCTAGTAGTAGTCACTAGTTAGTATTTGAATGTTGTATATGTCGTAGTTTCGAACTGTTTATTGTCTCGAACTGCTGGTGGGCTAAATGAGGGCATCACCATTCTCAAGTGTTCAAAGTATATCTTCTTTTTTCAAGTTATAATTTGAACTCGGTGTCTTTTTAATGATGTACACTTGTTTGCGCCAGTGAGGTGTCGTTGAATATGGGCCTAGTAGTAATGCAATGCCAAACATGTCAATTATGACTCTCAGGCCGGGCTCTCAAAAAATAAAGAAAGGGGACTCTTAGGCCGACATGTGGGTGCCACCGGTGTTTTCGTGCTCTTGCGCGCCGAGAGCATATTGGCGCGTATTCGAAATTCATGCCACCTTTTAATCCCCAATCTCCCGCCCCTCCCCCACCTCTGGAATCTCGATTCCTACTCCAGTTCCCGAAAATCCCCCTCATGTACTCCCTATACTCAAACGCACTATCATGTCACCGGTCAACATGAATCTCCGTGCCGGAGATCCTGAGGTCCGTCCTGCCTTCGGGTGCTGCGTGCTTTCGCTCAACAGTGGCATGGCGGCGCTTGGCAAACAGTTTGCTCACAAAGTGCTAATGGTAACCTTCAAAGGCAACCGGCCTCCCGTCTTGTCGGACAACCTTGTCAAAGCTCTTGGCATTGTGAACGACATCCAAATAAGTGACTTGCTCGTCGAAGTCTGTCTACCACCGGCTGATTTTTCGCCAGGTTCCGGATAACTTTCGAGTGCAGTCGTGTGTTAGAGTCTTCCTGGCGTTTGTTCTGTGATGGCGAGCTGGTGAGCTTTGATCGGCGGCACCCAGGATGGGGCCCGGTGCCCTCTGAGCTTGAGTTTTTAACAAAGGTTACCTTCCAGTCCATGCCTCGACGTGCTTGGAATAGTTAGTCCATGAATGAGCTTATCAACAACCTCAGAGGTGAGCTCCCAAGTATGTTTGTTCCTCTAGACAGCTGGTCTCAGATGGTTATGGCATGGATGAAGAAGCCGTCCACCATACCGAAGGTGATTGGTGTTGAGATAACGGTGTAGGAACCGAGGTTGTACTATTCATCGCCACCAAGGCAGCCACGGACCATGTTAGGGATGTACCTGTATCGAGTGTTCGTGCATGTCAAAGAAGTGGTCAATCCGTCAATCGAAGTCCCGCCACTACCACTGGTGCCAGGGTCCATCGATGACGTCCATTACAGGAGTCAATGTCTGTCAGGACCCCGATTCCAAATCACATCGATCTAGCCGGTAACACCTCATATCACTTTGCGGCCTCATGCACGGTATTCCCATGGGTGTCTCCTTACCATGGCCTGGGACCGTTTGCGCCTTTTGGCTCACGTATATTATAGTGTCGCTAGCATCCATATGATAGAGAACCCGGGCCGACATGACTAGTTGTGAACCAAAGGGGCACTAACTTACGGGGACAGGCATACATGAATCAACATCGAGCATGTCGGTCAGCAGCGTGCGAATCCAAGATGTAGCACTGGGCTAACAGGACTTCGTTGAACCGGGCTGTAGCAGGCTAGGAAGGATTCTGGATGTCACCGCGTGACATTTCCCCAAAGGGACAAACACAGGAATGAAGTGAATCACATAGCGGCCAGTCAAGTGTTCCGGAGCAGTAGTGCTGGGCTAGCAGGACTCCGATGAACCGGGCTATAGCGGACTACTATGGCTCATGGAAGCACAAGACTACATTTCCCCATAAGAGAGGCTACCAAGGATAAACAACTAAGTTGTCGGATCCCACACATACCAAGCATTTCAATCATACATACAATATGCTCGATATGTGTAAATACAACATGGCATCACAACATAACTCTACGACTCAAAGTATTTATTCATTAGGCTCCGAGGAGCGACATGACCCTTATTCTTGTGCTGATCCCTGAGGGACCTGTACCCTGTGCGGTCTGGATTGCCAGATTGTATGGAGTGGCGTGATGTAGGAGGCATCACCCCTCCTCGTGGTCCCCGTCTGCCACCACCTGTGGGACCAAGGCCACATCCGAGTCCCTATGGTCCGCAGGCTCCGCAGGACCATCTGTTCCCAGATGATCATGTTCCACCTCCAGGCTTTGGTGGTGACTTTTATGAGGATTACTACAGAGCCGTCTGAGCTAGTAGTAGTTTCACTAGTACGGTAATAGTTGTATTCTCCACAGTCCTGCGTGACCGTGGGATACGACTTGGTGTGTATCACGCTCCGGAGGTGTAGAAAAATAATGTATAGGAGCTTGGAATGCCTCCGATGAGATGTAATGTGTTTCACCGTAGTTGTACTCTAGCCTGGGCTTGTACTAAACTATGTACAGTGTGTATGACCAATGGTATATATATGGCAGTTTCTATATTACCATGTCGTGCAGTGAACATCTTAGCATTCCATGTTATCCATTACATTCTGCACTTCCTTGCTAAGTTTGTGCCATCCTTGTCTAAACTGTTGTCTTGTTTTTCCTAGGATGGTCAACACCTGCAGCAACCCTACTGCCCCGGCGCAGGGAGAAGCCAGTGCAGCTAGGGGTGAAAATATGCCTCACCCGCCTTCTCTGGCCGAAGTTATGCTGGAGGCGGAAAGAAACAAGCGTGAGACTAACCGCTTGCTGGAGCGGATTGAGCAGAACACTGAACGCCATCAGCGAAACGACTTGGTGTCAATCAATGACTTCATCAAGTTGTACCCACCAAAGTTTAATCATTCCGTCGAGCCCCTCGAGGCGGATGACTGGCTCCGCAGCATCACACACAAGCTACGTTCTGCTAACGTAGCCGAAGCTGATAAGGTTACCTATGCTTCCTATCACCTCGAAGGCCCTGCTAGCCTTTGGTGGAAAAACTTTGAGGCCATGCGCCCGGTCGGCCAAATCACTGCTTGGGCTGAATTCAGTGAGGCTTTCCGTGAGCATCACATCCCGGAAGGTCTCATAGATCGCAAGAGGGAAGAGTTCTGCAATTTCACCCAAGGAAGACTGACTGTGGATGCATATAATCGTGAATTTGGGAATCTGGCACGATATGCTCCTGAAGAGGTATCCACCGACGCTAAGAAGCAGGCAAGGTTCCGCAAGGGACTTAGCCCCGAGCTTCGCCGTGATCTTCGTCTGCATGAGTGCACCTCCTTTCAGAAGTTGGTCAATAAAGCCATTAGTGCTGAGACAGGCCAGTCTGACTATGACGCTTCACGCAAGCACTCTCGTGATTTTGGTTCTTCATCCGGCTCTGGATCTCAGAAGCGCCGGGTATGGATCCCAAGCACAACACTGCCACCCAGGTTCATTCCGAGTCCATCCTTTGAGGCGCCTCGCCCCAACCAGCAGTTTGCACCGTCTAAGCCCTATGGTGGCCCCGCTACTAATGCTGCTCCACGCCCCAATGTTGTGACATGTTTCAAGTGTGGAGAGCCAGGTCACTATAGTCGAGAGTGTCCCCAGAACAACAACCCCAATCAGTCTGGAAAGTCCGTTGGTCATGGTAAGCCAGCGGGAAAGACATTCTACGCCAAGCCAGCCACCACTGCATGTGGCGATGTCAACTATGTCTCAGCTGAGGAGGCTCGTGAGGATCCTAACATCGTCCTTGGTACGCTCCTTGTTAATTGCCATCCGGCATCTGTTCTTTCAATACTGGAGCATCTCGTTCGTTCATATCTGAGAGCTATGCTCGATTGCATAACATGACATTCTGTGACATGCCCACTACCATGGAAATTCAAACCCCTGGCTCTAGATGGCAAACCTCTAGAGTAAGCCATGGGAATTAAATTCTTGTCGATAGACTCATCTTCCTTGCATCCTTAATAGCTCTCAAGTCCTCGGACATAAACATCATCTTGGGTATGGACTGGATGTCAGCTCATTATGCTAAGATTGATTGTGCCACTAGAACCGTTCAACTTACTCACCCATCGGGCAAGACAGTCAATGTCTTAACTCGAGTGGCCAAGCGCCAGCTTTACTCCCTAAATGCCAACCCCCTTCCAGACCTCGAAGATATTCCGGTAGTCTAAGACTTCCTGGATGTCTTTCCAGAAGAACTGCCAGGTGTTCCACCTGACAGGGATGTCGAGTTTGTGATAGACCTTGTTCCAAGAACCGTTCCAATTTCTAGGAGACCCTATAAGATGGCACCCTTAGAACTAGCCGAGCTTAAAAACCAACTCGATGAGTCCTTGCAAAAGGGTTTCATCCGTCCTAGTTCCTCTCCTTGGGCTTGACCGTCCTCTTCATCAAGAAGAAGGATGGAACGGATTGGATGGTTGTAGATTACCGACCTGTCAACTAGGTCACTATCAAGAACAAGTATCCACTTCCCAGGATCAACGATCTATATGACCAGCTCGCTGGATCCTCAGTCTTTTCCAAGATGGATTTGAGGTTGGGCTACCATCAAATCAAAATCAGAAACGGGGACATTCCCAAAACGGCCTTTGTTACTCGTTATGGCCAATACAAGTACACCGTCATGTCCTTCGGTTTAACCAATGCCCCATCCACCTTCTGTCGGTTAATGAACTCGGTCTTCATGGAGTATTTGGATAAATTCATCATAGTATACCTTGATGATATACTCATCTACTCCAAGAATGAAGAAGAACATGCCAAACATCTAAGGCTGGTATTGACGAAACTTCGAGAGCATCGCCTTTATGCCAAATTCTCCAAGTGTGAATTTTGGTTGCCAGAAGTGACCTATCTAGGCCATGTAATCTCTGGTAAGGGTATTGCTGTCAATCCCAAGCGACTTCAAGCCGTCCTTGATTGGACTCCACCTGAGATGGTCAAGCAAGTTCGGAGCTTTCTTGGCTTGGCGAGTTATTGCCGCCGCTTCGTCGAGAATTTCTCCAGGGTTGCTAAACCTCTAACTGAACTCCTCAAGAAAGATAAAAAGTTCGAGTGGACCCCACAGTGCGAGTTCAGCTTTTAGGAACTGAAAAGACGCCTGACATCTGCTCCCGTACTGGTACCACCAGATTTCTCCAAGGACTTTATTATCTATTGCGACGCCTTGCGACAAGGACTAGCTTGCATACTCATGCAAGATCGTCGGGAAATTGCCTATGCTTCACGACAATTACACCCACATGAGGAAAATTATCCCACACATGATCTAGAGCTTGCAGCTGTAGTCCATGCACTTAAAACTTGGCGACATTACCTTCTCGGTAATCATTGTGAGATCTTCACCGATCACCAAAGTTTGAAATATATCTTCACCCAACCAGATTTGAATCTCAGGCAAAGACATTGGGTCGAGTTGATCTCGGATTATGACTTAGGAATAACTTACACCCCGGGCAAAGCCAATGTCATGGCTGATGCACTAAGTCGTAAATCTTATTGTAACAACCTGATGTTACAACAGAGTCAACCACTTCACCACGAGGAATTTCGTAAGCTTAATCTTCACATTGTTCCTCAAGGATTCCTATCCACCCTGGTGGCGAAACCTACCGTTACGGATCAGATCATCAAAGCACAGAAGGTAGATCCGGGAATCTCCCGTATTAAGAGAAACATTAAGAAAGGAGTCGCGAATTGTTTCTCCGTTGATGATCAAGGTGTCGTATACTTTGGAAACCGCTTAGTGGTTCCCAAGGCATGAAACCTGAGGCGGCTGATCCTTAAGGAAGCTCATGAATCCCCTCTAACCATTCATCCCGGTAGTACTAAAATGTATCAAGACCTACGCCAGAGGTTTTGGTGGAGTAGGATGAAGAGAGAAATTGCTCAATATATTGCTAGTTGCGACGTCTGTCGTCGTGTTAAAGCAGAGCATCAATGGCCTGCTAGCACCCTTCAACCTTTGGCTATTCCTGAGTGGAAATGGGATAAAATTAGTATGGATTTCATTACTGGGTTTCCCAGGACCAAGAGAGGGAATAATGTTATGTTCATCGTAATCGATCGTCTTTCCAAGGTGGCCCACTTTCTACCTGTTCGTGAGAGTATCACCGCTAGCCAGCTAGCTGATTTATACATCTCCCGAATAGTGTCTCTTCATGGTGTCCCATTGGAAATTAACTCACAACGTGGGAGTCTCTCCACCTCTCGATTTTGGGAAAGTTTCCAAAATGCTATGGGAACTCGTCTCTCTTTTAGCACCGCCTTCCACCCTCAATCAAGTGGTTAAGTAGAGAGAGTCAATCAAATTCTGGAAGATATGCTCTGAGCTTCTGTCATCTCATTCGGAATGGGTTGGGAGAAATGCCTTCCATTCGCGGAGTTTGCTTATAACAATAGTTATCAAGCTAGCTTGGGCAAAGCTCCTTTCGAAGTTCTTTATGGACGAAAATGTCAAACGCCTCTTAACTGGTCAGAAACCGGGGAAAGACAACTCTTTGGCCCGGATATGATTTAGGAAGCAGAAGAGCAGGTTCGCGTCATTCGTGAGAAATTGAAAACATCCCAATCTCGTCAAAAGAGCCAATATGATCATAAACATAAGCTCATGACTTATGAAGTCGGCGAGAAGGCTTACCTTTGGGTTACTCCGTTAAAGGGAACCCATCGTTTCGGTATCAAAGGCAAATTAGCTCCTCGTTACATTGGCCCCTTTCGCATTCTTGCCAAATGAGGAGAAGTTGCCTACCAATTGGAACTACCTCCGCATCTTTCCAGAGTTCACGATGTCTTCCACGTTTCTCAACTCAGGCGTTGCTTCGCGGATCCTATCCATGGAGTGGACCACAAAACGCTTGATCTACAAGATAATCTCTCATATCGGGAATATCCCATTCGTATCCTTGATCAAGCCGAGCGTACCACTCGACGCCATAACATCAAGTTTCTCAAGGTTCAATGGTCACACCATTCCGAGAAAGAAGCCACTTGGGAAAGGGAGGATCGTCTTCGACTCGAGTACCCCACCTTCTTCCCAACAGATCCTAAATCTCGGGACGAGATTCTTTTGAGTGGGGGTGAGTTGTCACAACCTAGCAAGTTCATGCATTAGAATGATTACATCATGTTTATTTTTCCCAGAAAGATGAAATGGGGATAACAGAACCCCCAACACCCCCTTAAACCAACTAGGGTTTACAAAAATTGGTTTCAATGAACCCAAAATGCCCTTCCTAAAATGTTCATCATTTCTGGTTTGGGCTAAAACCCCTGGCAAAAATGGTGCACTCTTTTCTAGGACATTCTGGATTCATTGGATTAAATCATAAGTATTTGCATTTGGGCATTTAAATGCTACAAAATATTTTAAATGCTCAAATAATTCTAGAAATAAGTGTGGGCTGTTGGAAATAATCTAAAAGGAGCCTATGATTATTTTCATGATTTTTGTAAGTGCCTAGCTATTTTTAATAAAGCCACAAACTTACAGAAAAATAGAAAAAGAAAAAAGACAAAACAGAAAACAGAGAGAGACAGAGAGAAACCCACTTGGGCTTACCTCACCTAGCAGGCCCACCTGCCGGCCCAGCCCAGCCACCGCTCCAGCGAGCTGCTTGGCTTGGCCAGGTAGGCAGGTGCTCGACGCCGGTGCCTGCGCGCGCCACGCAGCTGCCCGCCGCCCTGCTTCCTCCCTTCGCAGTGCTGCCGCCCTGGATCGGTCACACACCTCTCCCCCGAGCTCGCAGACACGCCTCTCTCTCCCCAGCTCCTCTCCCTCGCTCCCCCGAAGCCATGGTCGATGCAGCCGCCGCCGTCTTACCGCCGTAGCCACCGTCATCCCCGTGCCGCGTCACCGTGTCCACTAGCTCCGCCGTCGTCGACTACGTCGAGCAGGCTGAGCCCCGAGCGCTCGCCCGCTCTGGAGTCGCGCTGACCCCGTCTCCCCCAACTCCGGCCACCGAGATCGCC
>NC_041384.1:280360051-280378040 GCF_002162155.2 Triticum dicoccoides | reverse complement strand
ACCGGCCACACCATTATGACCAGCGCACTCACCGCACTCGCAGGAGCCCGTAGCACCACTCCACGCGCGTCGCTGTGCCCCGTAGCCTTGGTTTCGACCTCGCCCGAACTCCGGCGACCGCCAAGGTCGTCGCCGGCGACGTTTCCGGCCACTCGAGCTCCACCCACTACCACCACTCAATGCGGCTTGCTCCCTGCTACGCGTAGATGCTCTCCGCCGCCCGTTTGGTCACCGGAGACGCAGACCCGAGCCCCTCCGCCGCGTCTGGCCTCGCCGGCGGCTAAACACCGGCGGGTTTGACCCATTGACTTTGACTGGGTGGGCCGAGGTTGACTCCCCTGAGTCTATGACAAGTGGGCCCCCTCTGCTAATTAACCTAGGGTTAGCGCTAACTAATTTTAGTTAGTTTAGGTCACTCACATGCGGGCCCAGGCCCCACTGACAGTTAGTTAGTACTAACTTAACCCTGTTAATTAGCTGTTTCACTGACGCGTGGGTCCCAGCCGTCAGGTTTGACCTGGGCTGGCGCCTTTGACTCGCTGACGTCACAGTGATGCAGTGCTGACGCAATTATTCATTTTCTGGATTTATTCTTATATAGGAAATTCCAGAAAATAGCCAAAACTTCTAAGAATCATAGAAAATCAACCATAGCTCCAAATCAAACAAATTATACATGAAAAATGATCAGAAAAATTCAATCTTTCCATCTGTAATGGGTTCATGCATGACAAAACACTTTAACCTTGCTATTTAGGTGAAACAAGCTAATACACTTATTATGCATAAGAACTTAAGTTTCCATTTGAATCTTTGATTCAAATGGATCCATTTCAACTTGTTTCACATTGCATTAGACAGGACACATCATTTTGCCATGTCATAGCATGCATCATGTTGTTGCATATTGCCATGTGTTGATTATATTCTGTGGTGTCTTTCATGGTAGGTGCTGCCTCCGAGGATATCTCCGAGTATCCAACTGAAGGGCAGTACTCTACCACTACTCCATCAGGCAAGCAGCCCCATTAATCATATTGATACAATCCCATGTTCTCGCCTCTGCTCTCATTAACTGCATTAAGACAACAACGTTTCAAACTGCTGTGTGCTGCGGTAGTTCAACCCTTATCCTCTGCATGACCTGTCATTGCCACAGTAACTAGATGAAACCCACTAGCATGTGTAGGAGTTGATTGAGCCAGGTATGTGTTTCCTACCTTGCTATGCCTGCTATGCTTAGAGTTGTGTCAGGTCTGGTTCATCTGGGTGATGTGCTAGAGTGAAATGATTATGTCGGTAATGTGAGAGATGTGTTGAACTTGATTTGGTAAAGGTTTTGATGAGAGGCCATGTAGAAGTACATGGTGGGTTGTTTCGTTGAGGCCGTCCCTAAGAACTGAGATCTGTATGTGTGATTTAAGATTCAGCTACTACCATACATTGGGCCCGAAACCAATGGACCCTCTCGGCTTCTTAATCACCCTAGTACTATGTCCAGGAGTTGCAATTAGTTTCTGGTGTTTGTAGGTTATGTGTTGGCGGCCGTGCGTAGCGCTGACCCTAGGGTGGGCTATGATGCGGTAGATACACCGTGGCCGGGTATGCCGGGCGCCCGTTTGGCGTCTCGGGACCCTGTTCACATCGTTCGGGGCCGTATGTGGAAACCTCGGCCGGACTCCCTGCGGATGGAACCTGGATCGGCGATAAACCTGGACTAGAGACTTGAGGGCTTAGGTAGGCTGTGGCCGACACCCTCTTTGGGCTTGTGCTTGATGGTTGCCGAGTACATGCCATGTAAACGACGGTAAGTGGTGAGAGCATGTATGAAGAAGTACACCACTGCAGGGTATAAAACTATTCGAATAGTCGCATGCGCGGTAAAGGACTACTTTGTTGCCTATACAGTTCATAGACAAGTTAATGGTTACTACTAAAAGACTCAAGATAAGTGTGAGTATCGAGGATGGCCCTCTCGTAGGATGACGAGGGAGGATCCCTGGTGGAGTGTTGTGTTGGTGATTAGTGGACTCGTGTTCGAAAACTATTTTACTAGTGGTGTCTCGTAGGATAGCTTAGCCAAGAGTCAAAGATGGCTTGCTGCAATAACTCCACCACCTTCTTGAGAATGAGCATGTATAGTAGGTTTTGATGTAAGACTTGTTGAGTACCTTTGTACTCATGTTTGCTTTAATTATTGTTTTCAGACGACAACACCGCCCCCTCCGATGGGTTTTATGTAGATCTCGACGTTGATGAGTAACTTGCCACCCAGGTGGTGATCCTGGCCATGGAGGGCCCTATGTAGATAGACAGGCTTCGAGAAGCCTTCTTTCTTTCTAGTGTCTGTACTCAAACTATTTGCTTCCGCATGTGCTTGTATGCTTGTATGACTTGAGTGTCGGGTCATGTGACCCCTACCTGTATGAACCTGTTATGTATGGTTCTCTGGAGCCTTTAAATAAAGTACTAGAGTTGTACAGTTTTGTTGTGCTGCCATGTTGTATTTGCACATATCGAGCATATTGTGTGTATGATTGAAATGCTTGGTATGTGTGGGATCCGACAATCTAGTTGTTTATCCTTGGAAGCCTCTCTTATGGGGAAATGTAGTCTAGTGCTCCTCGAGCCATAGTAGTCCGCTACAGCTCGGTTCACCGGAGTCCTGCTAGCCCAGCACTACTGCTCAGGACACTTGACTGGCCGGCATGTGTTTCACTTCGTTCCTATGTCTGTCCCTTCTGGGAAATGTCACGCGGTGACTTCCGGAGTCCTGCCTAGCCTGCTATAGCCCGGGTTACCCGGAGTCCTGTTAGCCCAGTGCTGCAGCCCGGATTCACACGCTGATGACCGACATGTTCGATGTGATTCATGTATGCCTGTCCCCATAGGTTTGTGCCGCTTTGGGTTCACGAGTAGCCATGTCAGCCCGGGTTCTCTATCATATGGATGCTAGCGACACTATCATATACGTGAGCCAAAAGGCGTAAACGGTCCCGGGCCATGGTAAGGCGACACCCGTGGGGATACCGTGCGTGAGGCCGCAATGTGATATGAGGTGTTACCGGCTAGATCGATGTGACTTGGAATCGGGGTCCTGACACACTTTCACTTGTGTACGAACTGTACAAGCAACCCAGAAGTCCTTTACCGTGGACACGGCTATTCGAATAGATCATTTATAACCCTGCAGGGGTGTACTTCTTCACACACACTCTCGGCACTTACCACCATGTACACGTCATGTATCTCGGCAACCTTCAAGTGGAAGCCTGGCGAGGGAGTCGGCCATGACCTGACCAACCACACAAGTCTCTAGTCCAGGTGTATCGCCTATTTGGGTTCCATCCGCGAGGAGATCCGACCGGAGTTTCGCTCACAGCCCCAAACGATGTGTGCAGGGTTCCCGAGACACCAAATGGGTGCCTGTTACACCGTGCCATGGTGTATCTACCGCATTGTAGCCCACCTCTAGGGCCAGTGCTATGCACGGCCTCCAACACATATCCTACAAAAACCAGAAACTAGTTACCACTCCTGGACAGAGATCAAGGCGGTTAATAACTCTAGAGAGTCAATTAAGGATCCCAATGTGTGGTAGTAGTTGTTCATGGATCACAAACACAGAACTCAGTTCCTGAGGATAGCTTCAATGAGACAACCCACCATGTACTCCTACATGGCCTCTCACCAATACCTTTACCAAATCGTGTTCACGCACTTAGCTCACACACAGTAGGACATGTTCATCACCATTCCAATTCATTCCCGATGAATCAGACCCGACTCAACTCTAAGCAGTAGCAGGCACGACAAACATGCATGAATGAGTAGGCACATCAGGTCTCAAACAACTCCTACTCATGCTAGTGGGTTTCATCTATTTACTGTGGCAATGACAGGTCATGCAGAGGGAAAGGGGTTCAGCTATCGCAGCATGTAACAGTTGAATCGATGTTATCCTAATGCAGTAAAAGAGAGTAGGAGCGAGAGAGTGGGAATGTATCAGAATGAACAAGGGGGGTTTTGCTTGCCTGGCAGTTCTGAAGATAGTATAGCTCTTCATCGGTGTCATCGAACTCATTGTCGGAATTACGTCCACTCAGAAGGGACAGATACCGGCAAACAGAGAAAGAACACAATCAATGCAATGCAACAATATGATGCATGATCATGACATGGCAATATGCTGTGGTTTGAGCTAATGCAACTGGCAACAATTTAAATGAAGTTGGTTTGAATCCAAGATTCAAATTCAAACTCCACATATGAAATTCAAATGCCATTTATATGATTTGTCCAATTCAGCAACTATAAGTTGTTCCAACATGCATGAAAATGGTACATATGGATAGATTGAATTTTTCTGATCATTTTTCATATATAAATTATTTCATTTGGAGTTACGATTTAAGTTCTATGATTTTTATAAGTTTCAAACATTTTCTGAAAAAATAAATCATTTCTGATTTATTTAAAACTCCAGAAAACACTTACTGCGTCAGCATTATGTCTATGTGACGACAGCGGTCAACTGGGCAACCAGGGTCAAACCTGACACGTGAGACCCATCAGTCAGTGACTCAGGGGTTAATTAAGGTTAGAACTAATCTTAACCAAAATTAATAATGGCCTGGGGCCCACTGCGCCGGCGGTTAGACGACGGCGATGAACCAGAGCGGCGGTGGCTCGCCAGAGTTGCGCTTGGGGCTGCCGATTGCTGCGATGAGGGCATCAGAAAAGAGCCCTTGCTCGCCCGCATCCAGGGAAGCACGCGGCTGGGCGTGGGGTGGCCTTGTTCACCGGCGGCGAGCTCATCCACGGTGGCCAGAGCATGGGGATGAGGCAGGCGAGGTTGCAAGCCACATGGACGCTAGATGAGGTGCTCTACGGGCTCCTAGGAACTCCTGGAGTTCGACTATGCACCCAGATGCGACTGGAACGAGCCCTAGCCGCATCGGCGACATCGCTGGTGGAGCCGAGCTCTCAGGCTCGATGGGAACGACGGCTAAAGAGGGAAATATAGCACACGGAGAGAGGGGTTCGGTGTATTGGCTCACGGTGAGTGCAGGGGGCGCTGAAGCAGGCTCGGGGAAGGGCTGGAGCAGGCGGGGCATCAGCGGCGATCTTGGACATCCGAGGGAGGAAGAAGAGGTCGAGGACGACGCTCCGAGGGCCTTCCGGTTGCGTGGATCGGCGGAGATGACATAGAGGTCGATGGAGGAGCTCCTTGGCGCGTCGGAGAGGCGAGGGGTGGACGGTGTCCGTGGCTATGGCGTGCGGCGGCGACGGACCCGTTCGGGTGGGTGAGAGGAAGAGGTCCAGGGGAGGGGAGAGGCCACGGGTGAGGGAGAGAGAGGTCGGGGGTGCGTGGTGTCGTCCAGATGCGTCGGGGCAGCGGCGGGAAGCAGGAGGTGGTCGGGCGCGTGCTGGCGTGCGTCGGCCACGCGCGCTGCCTATTGGCGCGGGGAGGAAGACGACAGGGAGCCGGGAAGGTGGGCTGGGCCAGCCACTTGGGCTCCAGGTAAGGCCAGGTACTCTCTCTCTCGCTCTCTGTCTTTCTCTTTTATAAATCTTTCTGTTTTCTATTCTTTTGCAGTATGTTTTGACTTAGTTTAAATCACTGTTCAAGAACTCGGCCGAGTTACCATTTAAATGCCCATTTAATCGCTACTCAGTGCCTAACTGAGCCGAATAGCACATACTCGGTTCATTAAATGGTCAAGCCGATTAACTAGCTTTTAATCGGTTGTCAGACGATTAACTGGTTGTCAAACCGATCGGTTATGGTTCAGGTAACTGAAGCGGCATCCACAAAAAAGGGGGGAATAACCGAAGCGGCAATCCAGGCCATTATGAGTTGTGAGAACTATTTGAGTATTTGTGGTCAGTGAACCTTATTACCTATTATGCTATTTGTGTTGAACCTTGTAGTGAATTATTCCATGTTCACATGTGTGGCTGCTATTTATCTTGTTATGTGTGGCTGCATGTTGCCAAGTTGTGTGGCTGTCATTTTAATTTATCTTATCATGTCTCGTGTGTGGCTGCTTGTTGTCACATGTATGGCTGTCATTTACTCATTTATCTTGACAATGAAAAGTTTAGAGCATATACAAATGCATACCTATCATCAATTCTGTAGGTTTGTTGCCTTCTGGTTTGGATGCATCATGATCAAACCATCCAGGTAACAATTCTACCTCTTGTCCATGATTTTTATAGGCCTACGAGCTACGACATTATATTTTAGTATAAATGTATAATACGTAGCTGTGAGCATTGGATTATGTGGTATACAATACATGAAAAACTAGTTACATGTTGCCAATATATTCTCATGTGCAGCCGATTAATGATCGACCGATTAATTTAGTTAAATGACTGATTAACCGATTAATCGCTAATCACTAGTCGATCGAGCAGTTACCAGTTACTGAATTCCCAACCAATGGTTTAAATACCAAATCACTTTATAAAATTCTGCAAACTTTTATGGGCACTATCTGATCTAAACCAGAGACCCTCACCAAGTTTCAGAATATTTGGAGCTACGAAATATTTTTATAGGAATTAATAGCTCCAATTCAAATACATTAAGAGTTAATTCAAAAATCCAGGAATGACCTAGAAATATGTTCATCATTTTTGGGATAGGTTTTCACCTTTATCAGAAACCATGAACATTTTCAAAGGCCATTTTGGGTTCTTTGAAAATATTTTTTAATTTTGATACTAGTTGCATTTCATTTGGTGCTAGGGTTTGAACATCCCCATTTCACATTTCAATTAAAGTTAGACATGATGCATGGATGCGTGTGCAACTATTTGCAATCAAATTCTAGGGCTGTGACAATGACAGACTTTCCCCATGTTTCTCGGAATGATGGATGGAATAGGGCCCAGTCCATCGCATGGTAGAGGCCACTGCTTCTTTGGGAGAAGAGGCATGGCTGACTGCATGGATGTGATCTAATTTGAGGTAACAACTGAATCTTCTCATATACTAGTTAAGTCTGAGCTATTGTTCTGAAGCACTGACGTGCTAGTACATTTGATTGTGGCCTGTTCTATTTATGTACCTAGATTTTTTTAGAAAGGGGTGTACATCAACTTAATGTGCTAGCAGAACTTATTATGTTGTGTGTTTGTTTTCTTTGCATACCACTCAACATATTTCCCCAGCATTGATAAAGACGATGAACCATTATGTACGAGTTCGTTGGTTTCAACATAGCCCTACCCATAGTGATCCCCTACTTCCACCCTGATTGTGTTGCATGCATGAAATTTTTGTACGCATGTTCAGTGTGTTATGATGTTCTATATGATTGTGTCAACTATATAAGTTTTACTGAGCATCAGCAATGCATATGGCTGAAAGATGTATTGACGAGCATCGACCGATGGGTATCTCTCACACACAGACACACACACAAGTGGGACACGTTGAATTATTTCTTCACTCGTGACAACTTTTAATTAGGTTCCATTGTACTCTAACTTTTTCTTAAGTTATTAATTGAGCTCACTATCTTCAAAAAGTTCTATAGAAGCCTTGTTTGGGCCTTTTCAAGCATCGTTCAATGTGGGCTGAGTACCCATGTAAACTTGTACTGTACTACATAGGCCTTTTTTGTTGAACATCAACAATGCAACTGGGTCATCAATTGTACACAAGATCCTAAAATAAGTGTAGCCTAGCCTATGTTTCTTTTAATAAAATGCACAGCCCAGTTGATCTTTTACATAATAAGAATACCAAGCCGAACTTAAATTTTTTATAGTATTTGCATCTCAATATTATTCTTTATAATAAATGCTTAGTCCAGACCATCATTGTTTTTTCACCCATCCCAGAAAATGGGTCCATTTCTACTAAAATCAAATGGCTTGTAAATTATCAAAAATGATAATTGTGTTGCATGTACGCAATATTATTTTTGACCCAACTTAGTAAATAGGTGTATTGAAATAAATAATCAAATGCATTGTAAATTATCATAAATATTAAATCGTCTATTATTATTTTTAACCAGCCCAGGAAATAGATTTTTTTGAGTCAAAGCCCTGGAAATAGATGTATTGGCAAACAAAATGAAATAGGCTATAAAACCTAAATAAATGGGTTGCATTCCGCCACAGATTTTGAGCTGACTTTGTTGGCCCACTAGACGAAGCCTACACAAGGTGTTGTCCATTTAGTGAACAAAATGATTTAATGGTCTAAAATAAAAAGTCAACAAATTATTTTGACATCTGTAGTCATTGGACTGACACCCAATGGCGATCCTGTTGTTCAATCACTGATCTAGTTGCTCTTGCTCCAGCCGCCAAAACCATCGCCGGCTGGAGCGCCTGCATCTGCCTCCCGTGGCCGGCTGTGCTATCGCGCAGACCTCGCTGCCCCACCCTACTCCCAACGGTGGCCAGGTCATACGTGTACTCACCCAGACCTTCTACTATTCTCCGGCGAAGGGAACATCACTCTGCAGCCAAACTAGTCCCTCATACACCCCTCCGGTGGGGACTCCAGTGCCCCTTGTTCCACGACTCTAGATCGTTCCCATCCTAGGCCTCACCGACGTCCACCGCCTTGGTGCTCTCGGCACGGCGTGGTCAACATGGTCAAGGAATGACTTCCATCGGAAGAGGACTGTACATGGAGAGGCTGACAGCTGGGTCCACGGCCACAGCAAGGAAGTGCCTCCTTATTACGTGCAAAATAATGATTCCTCCACCTGACAGCGGGGACCCACCGGAAGGGCCACCGTATTTTGTGAAAAAATGTTTCCCCTCCGACAGCTGGGACCCACGAGCTACATCTTCGCACGCAAGGAAGTGTGTGCATATTACGGGCAAAAAAGGATTCTTCCCCCTGATAGCTATGACCCACCAGCTATATCTTCGCATGCAAAGAAGTGACTCCTTATCCTCCCTGACAGGTGCGACCCACCGGGTCAAACCGTACGTAGTGTTGTCTGTCTGGTAGCGAATGTGTACATACATAGTGGTTGATCGGTCTCTCTACAGCGATGAACCGTGGTCCAGTAAGGAGATGCACGTGTAGTAGTAGAGGCACAGACGTAGCATGTCACGCAGTCCAGTCTATATATATCGCGTACACGTACATACAACCACGGTGCAAGAAAGTAAATACGGCTATGTATGTACATAAGGGCGGGGTCTTGAATGCATACTCGTGCATGCGTATGGCCAGGGCTCGTGTACATGGAGAGGCAATGGACGGCAGGTCGGCAGCGATGTCGTCTTGTTCGTCGGCAGCTAACTGGTTGGGACTGAATGGAGGAAACAACATCGTGTTCACCAAGAGCCAAGTGACTGGGTCAGAATGCATCATGTTCATCGGGAGCGAAGCCACTGCGTCGAAATGCGTCATGTTCCTCGGGAGCCAAGTCATTGGGTCGAAACACATCCTGTTCATCAAGAGCCAAGCCATTGGGTCAGAACACGTCCTGTTCATCAGGAGCCAACCGGCTTGGATGGAACAGATGGAACGGGGTCTGGGGTACCGCAAAATGGAGGAAAACGGCCTTATGTTCGACCGCGTGCGGTCAAAACGGGGTCATGTTCATTGGGAAGGGTCTAGCGTACCGCAGAATGGAGGAAATGGACTTGTGTTTGAGTTCCTACGGTCAAAATGGGGTGATGTTGATCGGGAGGGGTGTGGTGTACCACAAAACAGAGGAAATGGACTTGTGTTGGAGCGCCTATAGTCGAAACGGTGTCCTGTTCATCCACCATCTAATGCCTCGCTCTAGCCTCCATCGGCTATTGTTCATCCACCCTCGACTTCCTCCAGGCTCCACCATCTACTTTTCACCATGGTGCCTTGTTATTCTAGCCTCCACCGGCTACTATTCAACCAGCCCTCAACGGGGTCCTGTTCATCAACCCTTCACCGGCTACTATTCATGGAACCTCCACAGGGTCCTGTTCATCCACCCTCCACCGGCCTCCTCGATCAGGGTCATGTTCATCCAGCGGCAATGACCTACTACTACTACCACGAAGTCCTATTCAAGCAACCCCCACCGAGAACTGTTCATCCGACCCCCAACAACGGTCATTGTTCATCAAGAGGCAGCCGGTTCGATCGGCTTCAGTTAGCAGTAGTAATGAAGGAATCGCTTGATCGGGTTCAGTAAACAGCCAGGGATTGATCGATCGCTCGGGTTCAGTAGCGCTTAGCCAGTGCAATCGCTCGAGTTCAGTAAGCAAATGCCTCGCTCGGGTTCAGTTGGATCCCAACGCCTCACACACACGCGCGTACATGTACGAGAGAAACGTGCAATCCCTCCATGCATCGCTTAGCCCCGACTACCCACCGTAACCGGCAACTCCCAAAAAATCATGGATGGCCCAAAGAATGTCATGCAGGTGCATCCCCGGCCTGCCCACGACGAAAAGCCCATTTTCCATCATGATTTTTTTTCATAGAAGTAGGAGCCCACCACATCTACGATGATACGTGCTTTTGTCATAATTATTGTCATAGAAGTGTCGTAAGAGTGACAGAAAAAAAAATCGTTCGGGCCAAAATGTCATGGATGTTTGTTAGGGCTTGATCCCTAGTAGCCACTATGTTCTGACATTGATGTTGATATGACTTTTTCATGCTTAATACTTGTCACTTTGGGACCAGGTGCCATGATTTCAGATCTTAACTGGTTATGTTATCACCATTATATCTATGTGCAAGATCTGATCTTGCAAGTTATATTCACCTATTACGTCTTATGATTCGTAAACCCTGAAGTGACAGTATTCGGGATACTTTCCGATGATGACCATAGTTTGAGGAGTTCATGTATTCACTATGTGTTAATGCTTTGTTCCGGTTCTCTACTAAAAGGAGGCATTAATATCTCTTAGTTTCCATATGGACTCCGCTGCCACGGGAGGGTAAGACAAAAGATGTTATGCAAGTTCTTTCCATAAGCATGTATGACTATTTACGGAATACATGCCTACATTATATTTATGAACTAGAGCTAGTTTTGTATCCCCCTAGGTTATGAATATTATATGATGAATATCATCCAACGAATTCACCGATCCAATGCCTATGAATTTCTCTTATATTGTTCTTGCTAAGTTTCTACTGCTATTGTTACTTTTACACTTGCTGCAAAATCATTGCTATCACCATTATCGTTACTATTGTCGTATTACTTTGCTACGGATCATATTGCTGCAGATAATTAATCTCTAGGTATGGTTGAATTGACAACTCAGCTGCTAATACTTGCAAATATTCTTTGGCTCCCCTTGTGTCAAATCAATAAATTTGGGTTGAATAATCTACCCTTGAAAACTGTTGTGATCCCCTATACTTGTGGGTTATCAAGACCTTTTTCTGGCGCCGTTGCCGGGGAGCGTGGCTATATTTTCTGAGTCACTTGGGATTATTATTTATTTATCACTATGAAGAATCTGAAGGATACCAAGACTAAGATATTACCCTCTAAGACGAGGGGAGGTAAGGAACTGCCATCTAGCTCTGCACTTGAATCACCTTCTATTTTGAGGAAACTTGCAACACCACCACATGCTATTAATTCTGATATGTCACAAGTTATTGATGATGCTACTTCTACTATAGATAATGCTTATGATGATGCTAGTACCTTGCTTGATGATAATGTTCCACTAGGTGAATTTCTTGATGAACAACTTGCTAGAGCTAAAGATATGGAGCATGCTGAAACTGATGAAATTATTGAAACTAATGAAATACCTAAAACTGAAAAATCTTGGAACACCTATTAGATCTAGTTCTCCTAGATATGAATTGCCTAAGATACCGGAAGGTTATGTTATGGTTGAGGAGACAACTAGAGACTTTCTTGCTTGTAATGATAGAGATGATGTTAAGAAATTATTATGCAAACTGAAGGAGAAATCTTTGAATTCTAGAATGAAATGTGTTCATAAGTTTGTTACTTCACCTATCTTTGTTGATGATAAGGATTATGAATTCTCTGTCAACCTAGAGTTAATCACTTTGGTTGAAACTGATCCTTTCCATGGTTTTGAAAATGAGACTATTGTGGCACACCTTACCAAATTAGATGATATAGCTACCCTATTTGCTCAGGATGAGAAAATTCACTATTATTATATTCTCAAGTTATTTCCGTTCTTAGTAAAGGGTGATGCTAAGGCTTGGTATAATACTCTTGCTCCTGGTTGTGTGCGTAGTCCCCAGGATATGATTTACTACTTCTCTGAAAAATATTTTCCTGCTCATAAGAAACAAGCTGCCTTACAGGAAATATTTAACTTTGTGCAAATTGAAGAAGAGAGTCTCCCACAAGCTTGGGGGAGGCTTCTCCAATTGCTGAATGCTTTGCCTGATCATCCTCTTAAGAAAAATGGAATACTTGATATCTTCTATAATGGACTAAGCATTCCTTCTAGGCACTTCCTAGATAATTGTGTTGGTTGTGTTTTTAGGGAACGAACCGTTAAACAAGCAGAGGAATTACTGAATAACATATTGAAAAAATATGATGATTGGACTCTTGAACCATTGCCTAAACCCGCTCCAAAGAAGAGGTGTATCTTGTATCTCGGTCCTAAAGATATGTAAGAGGCAAAGAAATGTATGAAGGAAAATGTATTAAATCTAAGGATGTCAAAAATTTACCTCCTATTGAAGAAATACATGGGCTTGGTACACCACCACCCAATGTCGTAGAGGTAAAATCTTTAATGAAATTACTACTAGGTGTGAGGAGGAGGAGGTTAGCCTTGATGGCCAGGTAGTACCTCAGAAGGACACCTTTCGGTATTTGGGCTCAATGTTGCAAGAGGATGGGGGTATTGATGAAGATGTGAACCATCGAATCAAAGCATATGGATGAAGTGGCACCAAGCTTCTCGCATTCTCTATGACAAGAGAGTGCCACAAAAGCTAGAAGGCAAGTTCTACAGGACGACGGTTCGACCCGCAATGTTGTATGGCGTTGAGTGTTGGCCGACTAAAAGGCGACATGTTCAATAGTTAGGTGTGGCGGTCAGATGGATGTGTGGGCACACGAGGAAGGATCGAGTCCGGAATGATGATATACGAGATAGAGTTGGGGTAGCACCAATTGAAGAGAAGCTTGTCCAACATCGTCTGAGATGGTTTGGGCATATTCAGCGCAGGCCTCCCAAAGCTCCAGTGCATAGCGGACGGCTAAAGCATGCGGATAATGTCAAGAGAGGGTGGGGTTGACCGAATTTGACATGAGAGGAGTCCGTTAAGAGAGACCTGAAGGATTGGAGTATCACCAAAGAGCTAGCTATGGACAGGGGTGCGTGGAAGCTTGCTATCCATGTGCCAGAGCCATGAGTTGGTTGCGAGATCCTATGGGTTTCACATCTAGCCTACCCCAACTTGTTTGGAACTAAAGGCATTGTTGTTGTTGTTGTTGTTGAATGATAAGGACAATCCTTATAATATGTATCCTATCAATGCCATTATGAGTTTGATAACTACATTAGAAAACAAGATCACTTCAATGAAAATGTTATGAAGCAACTGAAATACAACTCTGATATGATTGCTCGCTGGAGTGACTTGTTATTTAGAATTACTAATAATTTTAGAGGTGTAGGAAAGCATGCTTCTATGGTTCAAACTCAACTAGAACAAGTTGCTAAATCTCAAAGAGAATTGCTTGATGAAATGAACAATAATATCAATGATCATGCTGTTAGGGTAATTACTAGAGGAGGTAGAATGTCGTGGGAAACCACGGCCACCTATGGGACCAAGGGTCCCTTGCTGGTTAGGCAGGGGGGACGTCACGTTGCACAAAGAGTAGAGGAGCGTGGGGAAGCGTGGCAGAGATCACACGAGCAATTTTATCGAGGTTCGGGCCGTCGTGAGGCATAAAACCCTATCTTGATTTGGTGGATTGATGGTGGAAAGATGGTGGTAGTCGTAGTGCGTTTGCCCGGCAGTGTTGCCTCAAGGCGAAACGGCTATGGGCGTATGAAATATGAGGTGGTAGATTTGCTAATCCAGTGTCCATGCCTTTCTAAGGTTGCCATGGGCCTCCTTTTATAGGCTAAGGGGTCACCATAGTGGAAAATCAATCATTATGGACTGATAAGATAGCAAATAGTGCTATCATACCTAACTATGCACGCTGACAGAGCGCACTAAATGCACCGCTTAACGTCACATTGTTGCTTGCCAGGCAAGTCTTGCCGGGCTATCTTGCCAGCCTCGCGCCTGTTCGCTTGACAGGTCGCAGGACGGGTGTCCTATGTGGTATCTTCTGTAGAAAGAGGCTGCCATGTGGCAAATGGCTGCCACTTTAGTCACTTTGCAGCTTGACACCGCACTGATAGACGACGTGTGTCATGGTGAAGCAGGTTAGTGAGGTGGCTGCGTCTCCATGAGCCCGGCAAGCCTTGTCAGGGCATCTTGGAGGTGTTCTTCCGGGGGTAACCCCGACCTTGACGAGCTAGTCTGCCCGGCAAGGGAGGCTTTCTCTCTTGGTGGTTTCTTGCTTCTCTGGCTTGGTCATGGTCCTCTTGATCTGCATGTTGGCCTTCTGGGAACCTTGATTTCTTGTACTTGGCCTGTCCTTGGTTCTTTAACCTTGCTCTCATGCCTGGGCACAGTTAGGGCAACGGACCCTGGATTTGTTGCACCGATAAAAGCCTCCAGGCTTGCCCCGAACACGTTGCTGAGTGTCGTCTGGATAGGTCCTAATAAGTGCACAGGCAAGGGTGTAGAGGAGGCTGGCCTCCTGGGGTCTTCTTTGGTTCTTCATTAACCTTGAATCCTGGCTAGTTTCCGGTTTTCCCGCGCGTCGTGTGCAATGTTATGGGAAAACTCAGATTGTGGCCCGCGGATTGCACACGCCCCATGCTCATGGGGCGGAAACTGCCATCCCACTTGCTCCGTGCTTCTAACACATACGCCACGTGTACTTCATGCATTGAGTTGGGTAGGTGGTGGATGCGGAGAGTGCGGGGACGGGTGCCATGGCAGAAAACCATGCAACGTTGGTTGGAGCAGAGGGTCAACCCTGATTCCTCGAGCTGTTGCAGGCGTGGGGAGGATGCATTGGAGGAGCGGGTTGGCTGATTCGTATGAGAGGCTAGCCCCTGCCTCGTCCCCCTATAAGAAGGAGACTGGGAGTGGTGCGTTTGCTCACACACACTTCTCCTTCTTCCTCCCCAATCTTCTTTTGCCTGCCATGGTGAGAGGGCAAGGGCGCGACGAAGCTCCAGCGGTGGCGACGAGGGCTTCTCCACGATAATGCATCCTTCCTCCTCTGGAACACGTGGAGGTAGAACCCGCCATGAGAGGAGGAGGAAGGGGGCTAGGTCGCGGCCGCCGTGGTGCCCGAGGGAGAGGAGGACATGGTGATGCTCCGTTTGTACCGCCACCGGAGGCTCCTTCTCCGATTGAAGGCCACGTCAGAGAAGAGCCCCAAGAATTCCTCATCAAGCTATCAAAGCCCCGTGCAGCCATCTCCTCCTCCCCACACCATTTGCACGGGTAATGGAGCTCGAATAGCCGCGCGCGCTAAGGTTGCACATGAGGGGCTGCGGGAATGGCGACATGTGGGTACATGTTGACTTTCCTGCTCCTCATGTTATGTACCTCCGTCGGGGATGGATGACCTTTGCTCGTGCCCATAGCTTGTCAGAGGGCATGTTCTCCAGTTTAAATTAATGGAGAGCAGCCTGCTCTTAGTCAAGATCTTTGGGCGCTCGAAAACTCGCTTAGGGTGCTGCGCGGAGAGCTCCACCAATGACGAAAGCTCCTCCTCTAGTGAAAGCGACGAGGAGGACAGTGACACCGATGACGATGGTGGCGAGCAGGAGGGTGACGACTCTGACTCTGGGTGAGCATCACGCGCACCATTTTCATCAGGCGGTAACACCATCATCTGGACCTGCATCTCCTTTCTGGCATGGTGATTTTCCAGGGAATTGGGTGCAGAGGTGGGGATGGTGCCTCCCAGCTTCCTCCAGCAGCCTTTCAGCTGGACCCCACCAGGCTTCCTCTCGGGCTGCAGCGCCATTAGCCCTGCCATGTCCTACTGGCCCTAGTGGTGGTGGTTGATGGGTTGCCTCCGCCATGCTCTCCATTAACGCGTTCACCGACGTCCTCCTGCCCCCACCAGGCTACCTCTCCTGGAGCCCGACGGGGTCAGGCTGGGCTTCTGTTCAGGTGCTCCTTTTTCCCCTTCGGCTTCTACTGTTGTGCCTAGGAGGAGAGGGACAATAAAGGGCATTACGAGGCACTTATCTTTTTTGAATCTTAAACCTGTAGGCACTAGGCAAATTTGAGCTCAAATAATGTAATCCTTCGAGTCCATGTCAGTGTTCTGCAACTCTATCTATATGCATATGCAAATGCTTATGAAATGCTCTTGGAATGCTCATGCATGCATGCAACTTGATCGGGGGCCCCAGCGCTTCATTTATTTCTCTATTGCTCAGGATCATCACCTGGCTTTGTACAAGGGGTTACATGCAACAAAGGCAAGGCTTGTACAAAAGGGTGTCTACCGGGCAGGGACCGACAACCGCACCTTATGGGTAGAACTTGTGGAGATGCGCAATGTTCCATCCGTTTTGCAATTGAATGCCATCTCTGGTCTCTAGACGGAATGCGCCAGGTCTGGTGACCGGAACTACCCGGTAAGGGCCTTCCCACATTGGCATCAATTTGTTTGTACCCTTGGCGGATTGAACGCGCCTAAGGAGAAGGTCGCCTTCCTCAAAGCAACAGGCAGGAACCCTGCAACTGTGATAGCGACGCAGGGCTTGCTGATAGCATGCAGCACGCGTAGCAGCCCGAAGACGGTTCTCCTCGAGTAGCACGGCGTCGTCACGCCGGTGCTGATCTTGTGCTAATTCATCGTAGGCAAGCACTCGAGGTGACCCATAAATGAGTTCCATGTGGATAACTGCTTCTGCCCCATAGACTAGGGAGAAGGGAGTTTGCCTGGTAGCTTGATTTGGTGTCATTCTGAGGGACCAGAGAGCTACTGGCAGCTCACCGATCCACTGATTGTCGTGCTTCTGCAGCGTACCAAAACTTCTTGTCTTGAGTCCTCGCAGCACTTCAGTGTTCGCCCTCTCATTTTGGCCGTTGCTCCTGGGATGTGCGACAGAGGCAAATGAGATCTTGCTTCTGAGGGCATGAACAAATTGCATGAAGGCGCGGCTCGTGAACTGGGTGCCATTGTCAGCAGTGATCCTTGCCGGGACTCCAAAATGACACACCAATTCTTTCAAGAACTTGATAGCTGACTGAGAAGACACCTTTCTCATGGCAGCTACTTCCAGCCACTTCGTAAACTTGTCGATAGCAACGAACCAGAATTCAAAGCCCCCAATAGCTCGGGGAAAACGGCCGAGGATATCGAGCCCCTAGACTTAAAATGGCCATGACAAAGGGATTCTCTGAAGAGCTTGGGCAGGCAAGTGGATATTCTTGGAATGGAACTGGCAGGCTTCACATTTGGTGACTTGCTCAACCGCATCTTGGAGGGTTGTGGGCCAATAGAATCCTTGTCAGAATGCTTTCCCAACTAATGCCCTTGATCCAATGTGGGAGCCGCACATGCCTTTGTGTATCTCAGCCAGCAGTTCCTTTCCTTCTTCCCAGTAGATGCATTTCAATTTCACACCATTGGGCCTCCTTCTGTATAGAGCGCCATCGATAAACTGATACATATTGGCCCTCCGGACTACTCTTTTAGCCTCATCTTGGTCATCAGGAAGTTCTCTGCTACCTCTTTTAGCACTACGTTGGTTTTCCCCGAAGAGGAAGGGATGATGCAACAAAGTAGCGTAAGTATTTCCCTCGGTTTTTGAGAACCAAGGTATCAATCCAGTAGGAGTCTACGCGCAAGTCCCTCGTACCTGCACAAACAAATAAATCCTCGCAACCAACGCAAATAGGGGTTGTCAATCCCTATAGGGCCACTTACGAGGGTCG
>NC_041384.1:280355787-280359847 GCF_002162155.2 Triticum dicoccoides | reverse complement strand
ATCGAAGAGGCTATGGTGTTTATGTAGAAGCCCTCCGTGATCGATGCCCCCTCCGCGGAGCTCTGGAATAGGCTCCAAGATGGGATCTCGTGGATACAGAAAGTTACTGCGGTGGAATTAGGGTTTTGGCTCCGTATCTGATCGTTTGGGGGTACGTGGGTATATATAGGAGGAAGAAGTACGTCGGTGGAGCAACAGGGGGCCCATGAAGGTGGAGGGTGCGCCTGGGGGGGGGGGGGCAGGCGCGCCCCCCTACCTCGTGGCCTCCTGTTGATTGGCTTGACGTAGGGTCCAAGTCTCCTGAGTTGTATTCGGTGAGAAAATCACGTTCCCGAATGTTTCATTCCATTTGGACTCCGTTTGATATTCCTTTTCTTCGAAACCCTAAAATAGGCAAAAAACATCAATTCTGGGCTGGGCCTCCGGTTAATAGGTTAGTCCCAAAAATAATATACAAGTGGATAATAAAGCCCAATAATGTCCAAAACAGTAGATAATATAGCATGGAGCAATAAAAAATTATAGATATGTTGGAGACGTATCAAGCATCCCCAAGCTTAATTCCTTCTTGTCCTCGAGTAGGTAAATGATAAAAACAGAATTTTTGATGCGGAGTGCTACTTGGCATAATTTTAATGTAATTCTTCTTAATTGTGGTATGAATATTCAGATCTGAAAGATTCAAGACAAAAGTTCATATTGACATAGAAAATAATGATACTTCAAGCATACTAACAAAGCAATTATGTCTTCTCAAAATAACATGGCTAAAGAAAGTTATCCCTACAAAATCATATAGTATGGCTATGCTCTATCTTCACCACACAAAATATTTAAATCATGCACAACCCCGATGACAAGCCAAGCAATTGTTTCATACTTTTGACATTCTCAAAACTTTTTCAATCTTCACGCAATACATGAGCGTGAGCCATGGATATAGCACTATAGGTGGAATAGAGTGGTGGTTGTGGAGAAGACAAAAAGGGGAAGATAGTCTCACATCAACTAGGCGTATCAACGGGCTATGGAGATTCCCATCAATAGATATCAATGTGAGTGAGTAGGGATTGCCATGCAACGGATGCACTAGAGCTATAAGTATATGAAAGCTCAAAAAGAACTAAGTGGGTGTGCATCCAACTTGCTTGCTCATGAAGACCTAGGGCAATTTTGAGGAAGCCCATCACTGGAATATACAAGCCAAGTTCTATAATGAAAAATTCCCACTAGTATATGAAAGTGATAACATGAGAGACTCTCTACTATGAAGATCATGGTGCTACTTTGAAGCACAAGTGTGGTAAAAGGATAGTAACATTGTCCCTTCTCTCTTTTTCTCTCATTTCTTTTCTCTTTTTTTATTTCTTTATTTGGGCCTTTTCTCTTTTTTATGGCCTCTTTTCTTTCTTTTTATTTTTATTTTTCATCCGGAGTCTCATCCCGACTTGTGGGGGAATCATAGTCTCCATCATCCTTTCCTCACTGGGACAATGCTCTAATAATGATGATCATCACACTTTTATTTTTCTTACAACTCAATAATTACAACTCGATACTTAGAACAAAATATGACTCTATATGAATGCCTCCGGCGATGTACCAGGATATGCAATTATGCATGAGTGACAAGTATGAAAGAATTATGAACGGTGGCTTTGCCACAAATACTATGCCAACTACATGAGCATGCTAAGCAATATGACAATTATGGAGTGTGTCATAAACGGAATGGTGGAAAGTTGCATGGAAATATATCTCAGAATGGCTATGGAAGTGCCATAATAGGCAGGTATGGTGGCTGTTTTGAGGAAGGTATATGGTGGGTGTATGATACCGGTGAAAGGTGCGCGGTATTAGAGAGGCTAGCAAAGGTGGAAGGGCGAGAGTGCGTATAATCCATGGACTCAACATTAGTCATAAAGAACTCATATACTTATTGCAAAAATCTACAAGTTATCAAAGCAAAGTATTATGCGCATGCTCCTAGGGGGATGGATTGGTAGGAAAAGACCATTGCTCGTCCCCGACCGCCACTCATAAGGAAGACCATCAATAAATAAATCATGCTCCGACTTCATCACATGACGGTTCACCATACGTGCATGCTATGGGAATCACAAGCTTCAACACAAGTATTTCTCAAATTCACAACTACTCAACTAGCATGACTTTAATATCACCATCTCCATATCTCAAAAAGATTATCAAGTATCAAACTTATCATAGTATTCAACACACTCATAAGAGAATTTTTATTATTAATCTTCCATACCAAGCATATCAGGATTTTAAGCAAATTACCATGCTATTAAGACTCTCAAAATAATCTAAGTGAAGCATGAGAGATCAATAGTTTCTATAAAACAAATCCACCACCGTTCTCTAAAAGATATAAGTGAAGCACTAGAGCAAAATTATATAACTCAAAAGATATAAGCGAAGCACATAGAGTATTCTAACAAATTCCAAATCATGTATGGCTCTCTCAAAAGGTGTGTACAGCAAGGATGATCGTGGTAAACTAAAAAATAAAGACTCAAATAATACAAGACTCTCCAAGCAAAACACATATCATGTGGTAAATAAAAATATAGCTCCAAGTAAAGTTGCCGATAGAAGTAGACGAAAGAGGGGATGCCTTCCGGGGCATCCCCAAGCTTTGGATTTTAGGTGTCCTTAGATTATCTTGGGGGTTCCATGGGCATCGCCAATCTTAGGCTCTTGCCACTCCTTGTTCCATAATCCATCAAATCTTTACCCAAAACTTGAAAACTTCACAACACAAAACTTAAAGTAGAAAATCTCATGAGCTCCGTTAGCGAAACAAAACAAAAAACCACTTCAAGGTACTGTAATGAACTCATTATTTATTTGTATGGGTGTTATACCTACTGTATTACAACTTCTCTATGGTTTATAAACTATTTTACTAGCTATAGATTCATCAAAATAAGCAAACAACACACAAAAAACAGAATCTGTCAAAAACATAACAGTCTGTAGTAATCTGTAGCTAGCGCAAGATCTGGATCCCCAAAAATTCTAAAATAAATTTCTGGACGTGAGGAATTTATATATTAGTCATCTGCAAAAATAATTAACTAAATAGCACTTTCCAAATAAAAAAGAAAGCATTTCTCGTGAGCGCTAAAGTTTCTGTTTTTTACAGCAAGTTCAACAAGACTTTCCCCAAGTCTTCCCAACGGTTCTACTTGGCACAAACACTAATTAAACACAAAAAAACACAACCAAAACAGAGTCTAAATAATTTATTTATTACTAAACAGGAGCAAAAAGCAGGGAAAAAAATAAAATTGGGTTGCCTCCCAACAAGCGCTACCGTTTAACGCCCCTAGCTAGGCATAACAAGCAAGAATTTCTATAAGTGGCTCTCATAATAGATTCATAAGTTAATTTAATTTTCTTTCTAGGAAAGTGTTCCATGCCTTTCCTTAAAGGAAATTGGAATCTAATATTTCCTTCCTTCATATCAATAATTGCACCAATCGTTCTAAGGAAATGTGTACCAGGAATAATAGGACATGAAGGATTGCAATCAATGTCAAGAACAATAAAATCTACGGGCACATAATTTCTATTTGCAACAATAAGAACATCATTAATTCTTCCCATAGGTTTCTTAATAGTGGAATCCACAAGGTGCAAGTTTAGAGAGCAATCATCAAAATCAAGGAAACCTAACAAATCACACAAAGTCTTTGGAATCGTGGAAACACTAGCACCCAAATCACATAAAGCATAGTATTCATGATCTTTAATTTTAATTTTAATAGTTGGTTCCCACTCATCATAAAGTTTTCTAGGGATAGAAACTTCCAATTCAAGTTTTTCTTCATAAGATTGCTTCAAGGCATCAACGATATGTTTAGTAAACGCTTTATTTTGACTATAAGCATGAGGAGAATTTAGCATGGATTGCAACAAGGAAATACAATAAATCAAAGAGCAATTTTCATAGTTAAATTCCTTGAAATCCATAATAGTGGGTTTAGCAACATCTAGGGTTTTAATTTCTTCAATCCCACTTTTATCAAAT